>NC_071105.1:34425000-34682500 GCF_024256425.1 Clarias gariepinus
GTGGAGCACTGGATGCTCTGGTGCCTTTTAATCATAGTCAGCACTGACTTTTTCAGTGCCGCATTGGTTTTTCTGTACGATTGGGCCGGATGGGATTGCTTTTGTGAACAAATATCCATAACATAATTCAATCAATAATTGTGATTCAGTTTTCATTTTTAGTAAAATGATCTGAAGCAATTTAGCTTTAAATAAATGGTTATTTATTCTGCCGTAGATTTGAACTGTCAGAAAATCTTTTACATCAAAAGAGATTGTCATTTCCGTCTGTTCTGCTCTAGCAGTTTTACGGTTCAGACGTCACACACATTTAAACCACAATAAAAATAAATAAATAAAATAAACATTTCAGTTACTTATTATATCTTGTGATTTCCCAGAAGATTAACAACTAATTTGTCAATTGACTTCTGAACTTTTGCTGTGAAATTAGTTTAAACTCTTATTTAACATTTTAAAAATTACAAATGCATGTTTATCTAGTTGGTATGCTTAACACATGCTGTTGATTTACTCATTTAGATGTTTTTTTTACCTATAAAACACACACACACACACACACACACACACACACACACACACACACACACACACACACACACACACAAAACCCTAAACCCTATGGATGCAGAAAAAGAGAGAAAATTTGATCTGGACAAAGAATTAAAACTTTTATGTTGTTAGAATAACTCAATTTAAATAAAACTATTTTTTGAAAGCTAAGAAATCATTTTTAATTATAATTAATTATTCAACAAACCCATAACCAACTATCCAATAACCCTGGAAGGAACTGTATGGGCTTGTTTGGGCTTTGCACTTTTTCTTTTTTCCTTTCTTTGTTCCCCAATGAACCTTTAAAACAGCAATTGAGCAACTTTTAAACTAAAAGGAAACTAATTTTATGGTAGCAATTAGTTTACCAGGTTTATCTAGATGAACTTTGGCAATGTGAACTCGTGCCCGTTGGAACACAAAGAAACTATTAATTATTAAGTAGTTTTCACACAGGGCATTGTTAATGCCACTTGTAGCTTCCAGCAAAAGTAATTAGCAAACTCGTGTTGCATACTGAGAACAGAACACAAAATATTCACTGATAATAGAGGATGGAGGGTAAGCAATTATACAAAAAAAAAGGAAACGTGCAATTTGCCTTTTTAAAGATAAAATTAAGAAAACACATAGAATAATTGAAATTCAGTTGTAGTGTATTCAAAGGCACTCAAAATAAATTAATGCCGAACTTTCAATCTGTCAAAAATTATATTGAAAATGTGGGATAAAAAACAAAACAAACAAACCCTGGAATTTAACAGAAAGTTTTAAGATTAAAAAAAAAAAAATGAAATTAACATTATGTTGAATATTTAATTTACTTTTCAATTTAAATTTTATGCAAAGTGGAGGTATTGGGTAATTCCACAATAAAGATTATTATCTACTGTTCTGTACGAGTTTTCAACCAAATTACAGAAGCAGTAAATGTCCGTAACTCGTGAAATTCATGTTTATATTTGTAAGGTACTTTTGTTCAACTTGTTGCCACATTCATTACAAAATACAGCTGTTATTTGTAATGGAAAAAAAAAAAAGTTTGTGTTGGAAACACAAAGGAAAATCTTTAAAATATTCATTTGTGTCTGTTCCTCTTTTAAACCTCTATTTCAAACCCTCATTTTCTCAAATATGTATTGATAGAGTTTAGAAACTGTCCTAAGATTTCCATTGGGTTATTCTGTTCAGATTCAATAGATTGTTCTCTCCTTTTTTTTTTTGGAAAAAAAAAAGAGATGGTGTTAAAATTATTGTCCATCATAATCAGACATGCACTGTAGATGTGGTGGATCGAGATTGGGCTGAAAATTGCTGCATTATTCCTTTAAGAGCGAGCTTAAAATCACAGTAATTACACCAGGTTTCAATAGGATAGAGACAACTTATTTTTCTGCCGTTTCGGTTTAAAAGTCGATGACAATTACAGACTTGTCTAAGTACGTAGGAAAACCTCTGAGGGGGTTTATGTACCAGGGTTGTTCAACTCTAACCGGGACCTTTGATTGTGCAGACTAAAAGAAAACAGTGACTGTGTGCTCCACATCTAAAACACTGGCCTCCCAGGAACTCCTTAAATAATCAGGACAGGAAAGTTTCTGTAATGTGCACGTGGTGTGGTGGGCGGTTTCGCAAAAACAGAACCCCTGTAGTGATCGAATCAGCTTGTTTTTATGTTTTTTCCTGGGATCATTCCTCCTGCTGAACGATGGCGCTAATGACTGCAATGGGTTCAAAACCATCTCAGCTTTAAAAACTTTGTACTATTGGGTAATGTTCAACTGTGGGTAAAACTCTCATCACTGTACTGTGCATGAAGTTTGAAAATGTCAATCAGTTTTACACCTTCATTCATGAGAAATGTCATCACAAGTCCTGGTTTCACTCAAACGCTCCTTATACAGTATAATCACACACCTTGGTGAAAATCCAGGAACCCAAAGAAACCCTAAAGGAATTTTTATTTCTAAGATCTCTGGGATGGTTTTTAATTTTTATTTTCTGGATTTAGAAACACTTAAAGTATATTCTTGATTGCGTTTATACGACAAGTTAACTCTGCTTGTTGCAGCCCATTCCCTTTAGGATTTGATGTGCTCTATTATAATATGCTCGATTCTGCTCATTTTGGTGGTTATTTAAGTTACCGTAAATTAAAAAAAGAAAAAAGATACCATAAAAAAAAAGAAAAACACCAATTTTGTAGTGGTTCTACCTTCACAACTATACAAAATTGGTGTTTTTTTTTTGTCTTATTCCTTCCACTGATCTGTGTAGATATTGTTGTGTCTCAGATGATCAGCAGTTTCTGAAATAAACAACTCTGACACCATTAACCATGCACCAGTCATGGCAACCATGTTTCCCCCCATTCTGATGTTGGACGTGAACATTACCTGATGCTCTGACTTGTATCTGCATGATTTTGCATAATTGCCTGATTGGATGATTGTATGAATGAACAGATGTTTCTGTAAGAGTATGTGTTGGAATGTTGCACCCTTTGAAACATACATTTAATTAAAAAAAACAAAAAACAAAACTGCATGTTGGACACCAAATGTGCTTCGTTCATTCGTCATATCAATTACAGATCAGCCATAATGTTATTCTAATTGATTAAGTCTCTTTATTCTGTTTCTATTTACACTTTTGGTGGATTTTTTTAATTATTTGAGCACATTCCTGTGTGTTTGACCTGCTTCTTTCACACTATATTATTTAGTTGAAGCACAGAATGCTAACTGACTGCCCACCAAGTTACTAAGTAACCCTCCTAGTGACAATACCCCCCGTAATCAGCAGGTAGAGAGCTGGTAATTACAGCACATTTCTAGTGTGTCTGAATCACACAGGTGCACCTGCAATTGATTTGAAAGCATCACGTAGACAGAACAACAACAACGACAACGACAACAATTCACATCAGTCAGTCACAGGGGTTTCAGACACATAATTTTATTCTATTCACAGTGAACTTGCATGTCGCAGCATATATAATTTTCTCTAAACTATTTTGATATGAAGGGCATTCAAGTCAAACCTGGACTTCTGATAAACTTTGTTGCGAATGGACTCATAACGCAGATTGACATTCGCAGAAGACTTTCAGCATGGAATGTTAAAACATCTGAATTGTGCCAACGTTTTAACAAAGACTCTACAGTCGTGAATGGCGATCCTGACCGAGGTGGGTACCAGAGCCCACTGTATTCGTTCCAGAGAGCATTCAGAGGCTTAATCAGAGCAGTGGTGGTTTAGTGGGTTATGGCATTGAATTACTGATCGGGTTACGGAGGGTTAAGGCACTAAATTACTGATTGGAAGGTCGGTGGTTTAAGCCCCAGCTCCACCAGGGTGCCATTGTTGGGCCCTTTAGCAAGGCCGCTAACCCAGTCTGCTCCAGGGGCGCTGTATCATGGCTGACCCTGGGCTTCGACCCCAGCTACGTGGGATATGTGAAGAAACATATACATTACAATCTGTTGTGACAACTTTTTTAACTTAAAAACTTAATCCTTGAAAATTGACAGATAACTTGTTTCCAGCTTGCAACATCATTAATGATCACCACTTGCACATTACAGGTAATCAGGAGGGAGTTATTGCTTTATCCCTCATACAGTCCTGACCTCGTTCCAAACCATTTCCATGTGGTTCCTGGGAGGCTAGCATTTTAGACGAGAAGCAAGCCGTCCGATCATGGCTCTGGTGTACTGAAAAATCTTTGGGATAAGTCCATTAGTGTAGCAGGGGATTATATAGAGAAATAAAGGCCGTTTTTATTCTCATAACAGTGTTCTGCACAATCAAAAAGTCCCGGTTTGACTCGAACACCCTACAACGTACCTGTAATTCCATCCCTTACTATATAATACATGGTGTGTTGTGGTTAATTTTTATAAACCAGTGCAGCATGTCTGATGACCAGCCTTGTTCTCACTGTATTTTTACCTACAAGTGAAACACTGTTCCTTGGTCTGCATAGCAGTTTTGATCCTAAAACACTAACTTATCTTCCCCCTCGTCCTCTGAAACCCTAACCTTTCTTCTACCACTTCTTCGGCTTCCTTTTTTTTAATCCCTTGTCATCTTTAACGAACTTGAGATGTGTGACCTGCGCTTTACTCGTGTCCTCTCCTGTCTGCGTCTCTTCATTAAGCAGAGCATGTGAATAAAAAGACATGGCTATAGATTAGGCTTTGCTTATAGGTTTCTAACTATCCAGCTTCTATACACTAAAGCCAAATCACACACACACACACACACATATATACGAATCTCTCATTTAGACCAGCATGCAGTAGCTTTCATTCCATCTGCTCCGGGTTGCATGTGGGTTTGAGGCAGATCGCTTGGCTAATGACCTCGTCAAACACATGCTGTACAAAACACTTGAGATGTTTCTGAGGCACAGCACAAGCACATATATTAAGTAGTAGGGAACGCTGTGGACAGAAATATCTGATGTCGTGTCTGTAGCAGATTTTTAACATCAAACGTGTTTGTATTTAAGAGATGAAAATGAAAGACTGGCATGCTTTTATTTTCTGCTTTTGTTATTATTATTATTATTATTTAATTTAAAGCATTTAACTGAATGCAAAAAATGTATTTAGAAAAAACAGATAAAGTATTCTTAACACATTTTCTCTCCTGCATTGTCAACTTTTATTCCTTGTCATATCCTGGGCGTGTTGCAGGCGTTCCTCCCCGAATATAACAGTAGGCGGCAGCACATACAACAGGATGAAGTAAGGGGTGCCAAAACATTGGGGCAGCGTGAGGAGCAGCAGCAGGTTGACCGCACACTCAGATCATACACAGATAATGGTAGCACGCAGAAAACAGGCTCTGCACTTGGGCGAAGCCGCTGGTAAACCTCTAGTTATTATACAAACCCTGGTAGCTCAGAAGTAAGCGCTGTTGTGTTGTAACTCCAGGAATTAGGGGTTTCATTTCATCTTTGGTCTGTCTGCATGGAGTTTGCATGTTCTCCCCATGTCTTGTGTTTTTTTCCGCGTACTCCGATCACGTGCCTGTAGTTTAAATACAAACACATGATCATATCATGAATCAAATACAATACGAAATATCATATAACATCAGATTAGATCAATCTTTATGAATCCTGAGGGAAATTGAAGTTCGGCAGAAGAACTGAATGACTCAGTAACAGTACCTAGGGGTTAAAAAGAAAGTCTAGAACAAAATAAAATAAACCAAATATACAATAGATGTGGCTAAGTGGTTAGCACTGTTGCCTTGCATTTTCAGGTTCTGGGTTCGATTCCCACCTCGGGGTCTGTGTGCATGGAGTTTGCATGTTCTTCTTTTGCTTAGTGGCTTTCCTACAGGTATTCTGGTTTCCTCCCACAGTCCAAAGAAAGGAAAATTAGACTAATTGGCGTTCCCAAATTGCCTGTAGTGTGTAAAGTGTAAATAAGTGTGTGTATGGGTTAGCCCTGCCCTCGAGCCCTATGTCTCCTGGGATAGCGCCCACCCCTCGCCCCCCTCATCCAAATATCCCTGTGGATTTGTATACAGGATAAAGTGGTGTAGGCAATGAGTGAGTGAGTGAAATAACCAATAGTGCTATATGTACATACACATACTGTAGGGAAATGAATGGTTGTGTAAAGAGATAGCATGTCTTGAGAAGACAAATTGTCCAAACGTAGTGTGTAAGGTGGTCTAGCAGCCAAGATAAATATACAGTATACAGCGGCAGTTCACTCCTCATCAGCAACAAGAATGTCGACAATACCCCGGCCCTGCAGGGACTCATTAAAGAGCCTAATGGCTGCAGGTATAAAAGACCCCCCATAAGGCCTCCTTAGGGCAGCGAACCTGTCTCAGTCTATTACCGAACGTGCTCTTTAGTTTTGTTAAGAAAACAAAGAGTGGGGGAGGGTCATTGTTCAATACAGTATGGTCTGTATTTAGGTGCCCTTTGTTTGATTACAGTCTCTAGCGAGTTCGGTCTGATCAGTCCCACACCTGAGCTTGCTTTTCTGAGCAGCTTTTTTTTTTTTTTATTAAGCCTACTGGCATTTCCTACACTCACACCATTGCTCCAGCACATCACAATATAAGAAAAAGAAATCAACCGGCCTCAAGATCCCCAACCATAAAGGACCGAGACTGAGTTTTTTTAGGAAATAGAGGCAACTTTATATGTGGATATGTGGTATGGAAAATCAAGCCTTCTACTATGCAGCTGGATAAAGGAATGGCTCTTAAAGTTCCTCAACCTCAGCCACATCACTCAATTTTATTATTTTGTATTTGTACTGTACCTGTGCCTGATTATTTCCTAAGGAAATTAGTTTGGTCATAATAAAGTAATAACCAAGAAAGATATTATCCATACTGGATCAACTTTCCTTGTGACAAGAGATGATTTTCGGGGAAGTGAAAAATATTCAATTAGATTTTTTTATTCTGTGCATGATCTGTGTGTTCACGCTGAAATTTAACTATGTACGTGTAGCACTCTATTTTTACCAGGACGATGTGTTAGAGCTGCCAAAAAACGAAGTGTGGAACGCTGGATACTTTTAGCACTCGGTGGTGGCAGGCTGTTCTACATAGCCGAAGTGGAGGAACTGTTAAAGGGTGCAACAATTTAACATTTACAAGCAAGATGCAGATTCTAACCTTTAAAATTAAGGCTTTCAATTTATTGGGTGCTCATTTTATATACGTTTACTGCAGGGGTTACGGTATGGATTGGGAGTATACGACCATATTTAGATTTAGAGTTTCAATTTGAGACTACATTCTGACCATACTGTATTGTATGATTTGGAAAATGTCAAAACAATTATTAAATGTCATTTTAGGGATTTTATGAATTTTTTTTAGATAAGGCAAAACATAACGGGACATGCTAGGAAAATGAATAATGATTGGGTAGTATTCTGTATATGACTGTAAAATGGAAGCGCCATGAAGCTGATTATTTTTTTTTTATTATTATTGAAAACATACTCATTCACTCACTCACTGTTTATAAAGCTTGTATTCAGGGTCTTTTATCCCAGGAGACTTGGGGCACAGGGCAGGGTGCATCCTGGATACTGTACTTACACGCTCATTCATTTACTATGTGCAATTTGTAGACGCCAGTTAGCTTAATCTGCATGGAGGAAACCAGAGTACCCAGTGGAAACCCACCAAGCACGGGGAGAACATGCAAACTCCATGCACACAGAGATGGTAATCAAATCCAGACCCTGGCTGTGCAAGGCGACAGTGTTAACCACTAAGCCAACGTGCCAACTATTAACAACATACCCTGAAGTACTGTATATAGTTCTTCTTATACAACAACCTTTTCTAAGAATTACAACTTGTATTTATTAATGGATGTCAGATTTTCCATAGGTCATAATACATAATTATTTTGAATATTTTACAATGCCTGCAACACAAATTAGTTAGCCCCCATTATTACTTAATGAACATTATAGCAGCAATAAACAGTCATCCACTCCTCAGAATAAGAAAAAAACTTTAATACTGTAAGGGATCACCCCTAGAGGGCGCTGGCCGCCCAAAAACTGTGTATGTGTGTTTTGTGTAGTTTTATGTTTTTTGGACTCATTTTCCCAAAATGCACCTCGGTCAGGAGATAAGAGCGCTCACCTGAGCCGAGGTGGCTCATTAGTTCCTTAATAAATAGCTGTTTGTTCTGGGAAACTGGGTCAAGCATTGGTTATGTAAAGTGGGTATTTGTTTTGTGTTGGTTTTGTTCAGTTGGCATTTGTTTTATGAGGCTGTTAAGTTTTACATCTGGTCTGTTAAGTGTGTATAGTTAGTTTGTCTCTTTGTCAGTGAGTATTCTTGTTTGTGTAATACCCTGGTATGTTTTCTCACTGTTGCTGTCTGTATGTCTCCTTGTCTCTTAGTGTAAGCTTAGCCTCTAGCATGGTTAGCCCCTAGTAGGATTAGCCTCTAGGAGGAATAGCCTCATGTGTGATTAGCCTCTTGTTTCCTCTCTAATCTGTTTAACTACTAACCACTGAACTACTAACCTGCTTAGATTGTTGTCTGTTTCATACCTAGTCTGTTTATCTCTTGGGTCTTTGGCTACTAGTCTGTTTAGCTACCATCCAGCTTAGCAGCTAGTGTGCGTATCAGCTAGTAGGCCTAGCCGAGTCTGTCTAGTAGGTTTAGTCCTTTGTTTAATCCCTAGTATGTCTTGATACCAGTCTGTTTCCTTGTATGTTTGGTTAAGCACCTAGTCTGATGTCCTAGTATGTAAGTTAAAGTTATAATTTGAATGTTTTGTTTGTAACATGCTCCAACATAAAGCCAACCTCCCTTGTTCAAGTTTTGTTTAAAGTTCAGAGTCTTTTTTTTTTTTGTGTGAATAAAAAGACTCTGTACATTTATATCCTCTGCATTTATGCCACAGCCCAACACCACCTTAACATGACAAACACTGAAGACTTCAGTGCTAAATAAGAGTCTCCATAAACTAAACTTCTCAACTTTTCCTAGCTTTTATCTCCTTCATGATTTTTTTTTTTTTTTATTTAAATTACCTAGATTAGACAGATAAAAGATGAGGAAAAAGACATGTGGGATGTTCTTCCCATGCTTGGTTGGTTTCTTCTGGGTACTCTGTTTTCATCCCACAGTCCAAAGACATGAAGATTAGGCTAATTGGCGTTCCCAAATTGCCATTAATGTGTGTGTGCCCTGTGATGGATTGGCACTCTGTCCAGGGTTTACTTTGCTTCATGCCCTGAGTCTCCTGGGATAGGCTCCAGGCCCCCAGTGACCCTGAATACAGGATAAAGCGGTGTAGACGGTACTCTCAAACAAAAGTTTGATGTAATTTAAACATTTTTTTTTGTCTTAAGTGTTATGTAACTTGAGTACAGACCTGTCTATATTAAACAGAGGTGGGTAGAGTAGCCAAAAATCATACTCAAGTAAGAGTAACTAAATTTTTTCAAAATGTTACTCGGGTAAATGTAACCTGTTACTTCCCACCTCTAATATTAACATTATGCTGGATTATCCTTTGACTGCAGTTCTGGAAAGAAAACACTTCTAAAAAGAAAACATTATATATTCATTATAAAATATATCAACATAAGTATTTGGCCGAATCTCCAATGAAATTGTATCCAAATACATACACTTCAATATGCTGTAGAGTTGGTCCCCTTTTGCAGCGATAACAGTTTTCGTTTTTCTTGCAAGGCTATATCTCACCCTGTTTAAACTTTTATTTTTTTTTTCTTTACTTCTGTCTTTTTATGATGAGTCAAGACATTTCTAAATGTAAATTAAATTGTCTGCAGAGTATTTGAGTCCACACTAGGACACTGAGTTCTTCCTGTGCCTGCCCTTCTTCAGGTACTTTTGAGGTTTTGCAGACAAGCTGAAAAGATAACAGAAACTCTGGCAGTTTTCATGGCATCCACAGGCTATATAAATCTTTTTTTTTCTTTTCATTTTTTAAATATGAGCCATGAGACAAAAGTAAAAATTTATGTTTTAATAACATTCTTACATTTCTAAAATGACAACCAGGATAATAAGAATAATATATTATGTCAAGTTGTGAAATTGCTATGCAACAACCAAAATACAATATGAAGTCATTTATTCATCAAAACTTGCTGCATCCGATAGGGCTTGGAGTCTATAAGACATCTGCAGTACTCTGGTGTCACTTGCTCAATCCATGCCTGTTTGACTGCTTCCTGAATATCATGTACAGAAGATGATTTTCTGACTGCTACTGGCTTCTTTATCACTGTTCGTCCAACAGTTTTTTATCGGGTTTAGGTTTGGAGATGATTCAGGCCATGGCTCCAGAGTGTGAATACCATTGTCACAGACAATCTTTTTCAATTAGCACAACCCATTAGCCATATGGACTAGAACTGATTAGTGAAATCAGGAAGAACTTATGCATAGTTGTCTTAATACTTTTGGCCACCACTGGATACAGTATTGATATATTTCCAGGATTATCATAATGCCAGATTTTTGTTTTTTGGCTCAGTCTACACACCCTGTCTCTTCTCTGGTTGATTGCCTAATGCGTTCTCCTGGTTGGTATTAGGGCATGATTGTTTAACCTAATAAAGCCCTATTGTTGTACAGTAAAAATGTTTATAGAGTGTTCTCATGTCCTATTTACTGTAGGCTTGGTTCCTTTTTAATCCCACCCACAATGAGTTTAAGCAACTATGTGCTACCTTATCATTCAGGATTTACACTTAGCTCACAAGGGGCTTGTTGTATTTGCACACTATCCAGTAAAAGAAGAAGAAAAATGAGTCCCAGGCCTTGGCTTCTTTGGTTTGAACCTCCTACTGATGAATGAAGTGCAAATTGCAGTTTACAAGCTGATGTGAAATGGTGTGAATTATCACTTGTAGAGCTGTCCAAAAAAAAAAAAAAACAAGCTCAAAAACAAAGACGGTGTGTTAAATAATGAATTTCTTAATGGGCTTAATCAAGACTTAAATTATCACAAAATATAATAATGTAGCCTGAACATTGTATCCGGAAAGTGTTTATAGCCCATATATAACCTTTCTCGCTCTTTTTTTTTTTTTTTTTTAGTATGTGTGACATTGATGTAACCTTGTAGCCATGCAGAGTACTTTACTGGGACTTTACTGTCCTAGTCAGTGGGCACTAGAACAAACCATGTTTACCATGTTTGGCATTGTTGCATACAAATTGCCTGATCAAGGTGCGCAACCTTAAGCTTGAACATTTCTCTGCTGAAAACTTTTTGGTATTTTTCAGAAAACTTTCAGGGATGATGTAATTTGACAAACAGATTAGTGCTGTGGTTCGGTCCAGTTTCTTTCAGTTAAGGCAACTGGCAAAACTTAAACCTGTTTTGTCCTTTAGGCTTCTCGAAATAGCCATCCACGCCTTCATCACCACTCGCATTGATTATTGTAATGCTCTGTATCTTGGGGTTTCTCAGACAGCATTACATCTGCTACAGCTGATCCAAAACTCTGCTGCTCGACTATTAACGTCTACGCGTAAAAGAGAACATATCTCTCCAGTTCTGGCTTCTCTTCATTGGCTCCCGGTACAGTACCGAATAAATTTTAAAATTCTCTTGGTCACGTTTAAATGTTTACATGGCCTTGCCCCTCCCTACCTCTCAGAACGGCTCCAGCCCTATGCCCCACCCCGGTCTCTCAGATCATCAGATAAACGTTTGCTGATGGTACCCAAGACCAATTGCAAGCTCAGGGGTGATCAGGCGTTCTCTGTGGTGGCTCCCAAATTATGGAATGATTTACCATTGACCATTCGTGAGGCCACATCATTGAGGGTGTTTAAGTCCCATCTTAAAACTCATGTTTTCCCTGTCATTTAAACCAACATGACATGTTGATTTTACATATTGTTTTACAATTTATTACAAAAAATCTTTTATTTTTGTATTATTTTATTATATTTTTATTAAATTTATTATTTTTATTATTAATTTTTTTATTATTAATATTATTATTCATTATTTTATTAGATTACAATGCTATTTTATTATTTATGTAAAGCACTTTGGGGCATTCATGTTGTTAAAGTGCTATACAAATAAAGATGAGTTGAGTTGAGTTAAATAATGAGTCCATCCAATCACTCAGGTGACTCCGCCCCCCCTACAGGCCAGATTTGTGCACCCTGTGACTTCTGGCTTTTTTCAAAACATAAAATCACCTTTAAAAAGGAAGAGGTTTCCGCCTGTTGATGGGATTCAGGACAATACGATGAGGTAGTTGATGGCGATTCCAGTAGAGATTTTTGCAGAGTGCTTTGAACATGAAAGAGATGCTGGGAGAAGTGGCTGTATACTTTTGGGACTGACCTAAACAATTGATCTTGAGATGTATTTGCTACGCATGATCTGTAAATCCTTCATAACGGCTCCAATCCGAGATGCTGTTTGTTAATTGGTGATTTCTCAGGCTGGTAACTCTAAATGAACTCTAAATGCCAAATAAGTTTTGGTCTTGCTTTACTTGGATGGTCTTTATGAGAGCCAGTTTCATCATGGTGCTTGATGGGTTTTGCAAATGCACTTGACAATACAGTTCTTGCAAGAGGTATTCCAGAAATGCTGACCTTTGTGTGGTAAAATAACAACTGACCATTACTTAAGTACCTACACCATAAAACAATTTCGGAATTAAAAAAAAAAATGTTGTTATAGAATGAGCAAACAAATGGCCTGTCCCTGGTTTAACCTTAACAAAAAAAAAAACTGAGCTACCCCATTATGTCCTCCTATAATAGTCGTGATTCAATCCCTTTGACTTCCAGCTTCCTATGGAGAAGTGGCATTTGCTGAAGATATCAATTTGGAACACAGCCACTAAATTTGGTCGCACTTATCACCTCTTTGCTAAGTCAATTTCCTGCTGGATTTTTCCATTTCCATTAAATTCTTCAGTCTCTCCCTCTCCCACTTCACATTCAGACCTATTGATGCAGATTGCTTTCAACCAATTGAGCAGAAATGTAATATTTCCCACTGATTGTGTTGAGTAGCAACAGATGGAAATTCAAAACAGCTGAATGTCTTTGATATTTGTCCAACCTGAACGCATGTCCTTGAATGTTTATGGCTCTGAACGGTTCCGTGTGTGGAAAATGACCATAATCCTGTTTTATAGCTGGCTTCCAACCTGATATTTTAAAAGTTGTCCCTTTTTGTAAAAGCCGAAGCAAGCCCTTTATTACTAGTTATACCCTGAAGTGTATATGCACTGTATATGTATGGATTTTGTTTTTCACTAAAAGTAGTCAAAATTTGCCTGTTATTAAGTAGTGACTCGTGTTTCCCTTTGCTGTGCCTGAATTTTGTGTGCCATGAGTAGTAATTTAAGTTGATTCGAGATTTCCTTTGTACACATTTTTGTTTTTAAAACAATTGAAATAAATGTTTACATTTATTTAAAATAGCTAATTACAGTAGATAAACAACAACAACAACAACAACAACCCTAAATCACCTTTAACATCTAAAGTGCCTCTGACTTGCAAGCTATTGAAAATGTCACGGCAAAGGTTTGTCCCTTATTCTTTAACACTTCCAAAATGCCACATTATCCTTTAATGATTCTGCAGCGCACTACAGTATGGAGTAATCATCATTCGAAAACTTTGTTCATCACGTAGCTGCGAGAGAACATGAAAGGTTTCTCCACAGCAGAGCTGGACAGTCCACTGAGTGGCCTCTGCACTTACAGTATGTGCTTTTTCTCATCTAGCATTAATTGCTTCTATGCTGTACAGGATTTAGCTTGTAACACTATGCATTATTGGAAATATTGTGTGATACTTTACCATGAGGCTGTTGGAATCTATTGCATTGCATGCACACATGTACACATGCACTGAAAAGTCAGTATTCAAAAATCGTAACAGGATACCTAAATTGGAAGTTTTAGCACCATATGCTCTCTGAGTCTCATGTACTCTTCGGAAGGACTATCAAAAAACTGTAATGTAATGCATCTGTTATATCACATATTCTTTAAAATGCCTAATAAGAACATTTATATAAGAAGTACACTTTTTTTTTGAAAACCTTTATTTCCCACCAGATGGATTTCTGAGAGTGGTACTGTAGGATTGAAAATGCAATCAGGTTAATCCTGGCTCTTCACAGCCACTTGAACTCGTGCAGTGTCTCGTTTTTCACACCATGCAAGAAATCTCTCATGTATTCTCATGTATTTACACTTTCTCCACCCTAAAAAGGGGCTTCAGATGAACTGCAAGTCATATTTCATGTGGGTGTGCCCACATTTCAACCAGTTCGCCGTTACCATGGTGACCGCTCAAAACTATTACCACAGATGATGCGCAAAAAAGCTGCATTGTTTGGGATGACATAAGTGGCTCGCTTTTAAATCTTGTTGCTTGCATGAAATGCCATTTCACAGGAGAGCAGATGTGTAAAAGCGTGGCGCATTTGCTAATCAGCGCCTGTATTTATTAACCGGCTGTTTTCATAAAAGGCAAAGTCAATCGTTTTGAACCTTTCTAGCATTCAAACTACTTGCTTGTTTAGGAAGAAAAACTGCTGATTAAAAAAAGGCATTAATGTAATACAAATAAAAAAAACAACAACAACAAATAAACCGTCAGTTATTTCTTCAGGATTTTGCCTTTCTGATTATTACTGAAAGTTATTACACCCTCTTTACAAAGGGATGGAAATTAGAATAAGAAATAAGTAAGGTTTAGGTAGATTTATTTTTCAGCTTCTAGGTGAAAGCAAAAAAAAACAAACCTGAAATGTGTTTTTCTGTTCAGGTGCATGAGTTTACCCTATAACTTAAGGATCTCTAACAGATTCAGAATCGAATTTGTTAAGATTGGGTCGTTGACAGGAGTGGCTCGTGAGGGTCGATTTTTGGGTGCAGGACGACTTACAATCAATCATGACAACCTAAAAACAAGTCTAGACAGTACACTTTGAAGACTTTAGAGCAACCCTATAACAGGCAGTTGAGAGTCAACAGGACTTAAACGAAGTTGAAGAAACCAAATAGAGACACCAATTTTCAGAGAAAGAAGAAGTAGCCTGGGGGAAAAAAAAACACAGATAAACGTTTTAAAAAAACACTGCAGGTTTACTTTTAAACGTTTTTAAATCTGTCTTTTAGATGGACACATTTTTGGTTCATGGCGTTATTGAATTTAATGTAAATTTTAAGGCAACTGATGCAATAATGACAACAATATAATTACATTAACAAAAACAAATGCAAAGAGAAAAAAAAAAAATTTGCCATCGTTAACGATGTCATCAACCACTAAGGGTTTTACCAACTTAGTGAGGTACAGTATACAGCTCATGAGTCAACAGTGCTGGTTCAAGCAGCTGTCACATCACATTTTTTTCTCTTGAAAAATACATTTTTTTTTAATTATAACTCAAACTAAATTTTTTATTTAACTACTAAAAAGTGTCACAATTGCCACAATGTGTAAGGCAAACATGCAGAAGTAGTAATATTTCTTCAACAGTCTTGTCTGTAGCCCTTCTTTAAAACATAAAATAAACATTCATATCCTGAAGAAGGGGCACAGTGATTGCTGCCCCATTGGGCCTCTATTAGTGCTTGGAAATCTTGACCACTGGATGCAATAATAACTCTGAATAGATCAGTGAGTATACTGCTCCATGATCATTATGAAACATGACAAAGTAAATGGAATGTTAGCATATATTTGTCAAATAGCAACATTTGTATTTAGCTCATTGGTTATTTAAAGAAAATTAATAGTATTTATTGTAAATTTAGACAATTATATAGAATTTTGAATGAGGACATGAGAGATATAAGTAGACTCCACCACCCCTGTTTCTATAGAGAAGGCCACTGAAAGGTTGCTTTTTTTAAAGCATAGCTACTTGTTGCAAACAATCAAAATAAAAAAAAAAATCAAAATTACAACATAGTATAACTATGTAACTATAGTGTAAGTATAGTGTAATTTATCTGGTTTGATGTCTCTCTGCCTTTATAACTGCATGTGAGACAGTGAGATTCCCAGCCATAGCCTGTATAAGAACTGGTCGAACCCTGCATGACATCACAAATAGGTGTTCTGAAGAGTGGCTTTGAATCTCACCTATGGGAGATCAGATTAGACTCCGCCTATACTGCGGCCCATAAACAGGCAAATGGGTGGAACATGCAGAGCCTGGCTGTTAATTGGAACCTTAGTTACCATATGCTAGTTAGCCTTGTTTTAGCCTAGCTGAAATTAGCATTACTTTGCAATTAATTGGACTCCATCAACGGCACCCTACACATCATCCCTTGTCATTCCTTTTTATTTCACAATGATTCCAGTTAGCTAGTTAGCTAAAGTGATGCTAGCTAAATACAACTAGCCATTTGACATCTGCAATGCAGCTGTCACTCAAATCAGCTACTCCCCTAATCGTGCATAATTGTATGCATTAATTTTAACTGATGAGTTACAGTTCATAAGAATTCACCCCCATACAGCCGTAATGACTGGAATATCTGGTTATGGAGGTCAAATCTGTGTTTTGTACCATGCTGCAAACATTTTACTTCGGTCGTAAATCTGGGTAGTTTAACATGAAGGGCCGTTTGGAATGATTCCGTAATGGTAATTTGAGGAACTGCACTTTTTGGCACTTCTGGACACACTGGACTCATTTTTTCAGAACCAGAGGATGGCCTTGACGTTGCAGCCCAATGACTTTCCCGCTATTTATCACCACCAACCAACCAATTTATTCATAAAGTAACATTCTCAGGGTGAGTTCACACAGTTACTTTATGAAAACAAGAGTTTTTATAAAACCTTTTTTTGTCTTACTAAAAATAATCCCATCACCAAGAAAACAATTGACATGGAAAGCCTGACATTATCAATGCTGGCTTACTGGTGGAAATGTCCAGTAAGTTTGCTAGCCGGACATTTCATTTTTGATTTTGATAATCTGCTGTTAAGAGGTAAAATTTAGGGAGAACAGCATCACAAATATTTATGACAAAAATACACAGCATGAGGCTGATTTTATTTTAATTCCAGACTGTAGATTTATGCAGCCTGTCCAGATGATTGTAAGGTCAGTTGATTACCCTGTGGATTTACATGGGCTGATGTTTTACAGTCTGGTTTGTTGATGTCTGTAACCCATCGTTATTATTCCCCAAAATCTATTTGGTGGAGAAACTAAAAGTAAACAGAGTAAGCATGCAGTGTTTAATCATGACACAAATTACAAAAAGGAGCAGACACTAAACAACTATGTCTGTTTTAATGTGTTTGGTATTTGGAGAAAATAAAACCAGCATGAACCCAGTAGGGTATCGGTTCTCAACTCAGATCCTGAAGGACCACCTTCCCTGCAAATTTTAGTGTTTTCTCAGCTCCCTGCAATCCTGATTTAACGAATTAACTAATTAACCTTTTCTGAATCGAAGTGGGTGCAATAGAGTAGGGAAAACAGTCAATTGTGCATGGCAGGTGGCCCTCCAGGACCAGGGCTGAGAACTACTGCAGTAGGGAATTATGTACAGTACTTTGAAATAATGAAACATGAATAGATTTGATTTGATTTGATTTATTTATGTGGTCTTAACTAATTCTCAAGAACAGTAAACAAGGATCTTTTTCCATACATTTTTCAAAACTAGATTATGTTTATAATAAACTAATTTGATTGCTAGCAGGCAACTCTTTAGAGAGAAGGATATACACCACATGTGCATGATTTTATTTGCTCATTTTCAGCGGTTTTGAAACTCTTTTGCTAGAACATTTACTTCTGATTGAGTTTTATAGCTCTAACCCAGGGCCTTTGTGGTTTCTAAAAGGTGTCATAAAATAGCATGCACAAGTGCATGATAAAAAGTGGGCACTTACACTGAGAGCTTAGTTTACTCAAGGCCATTTAAAGATGACTAACAGGACCTTTTTTTGTTAGAACGTTTTCATGCGGATAAATGAGTACCTGCTCATGTTCAGACGTGAATTCAGTTTGATTTCAACAAAAACAAACATCCAGAGGGAGCATTTACTGCTTTCTAAATGTCTCTACAGCTGCTCGAAGACAGAACTACAGCCACATCTATTGGCCAAAACTGGTAAAGGAAACATACTGAACACACATGCAGTGCTGTATGCACAGTGTTGTGTTGGATTCGGGGCACAAATATGACTTTCCAAACTTGATATATTTTCAAATCAAAGATTAAAAGCTACACATTTAAGGCTATGCAGCAAATCAACTAATCAAATCAAACCTAATCAACTACCAACAAACATGACATTTTTATTATCAAATTAGCATTCATCTTCATTTTCAAGGTCAATGTTGAAACATTCAACTTGACAAATGTTCAACAAAACAAATTTTAAAGTGTGCTCATCCCCTGACAACAGAACCACATTAAGGGAGCCATGCTGATGGTCCCTCTTTTGTAACTATACTCTAACAGCATCCACTCTTCTTGTAGTGTCTCTGTGGGAATTCGTGCCCATTCATTCTGTGGATAATTTATGAGGTCAGGAGCTGATGTTGGACGAAAAGGCCTGGCTCGTCCTCATTGTTCCAGTTCATCCCAAAAGTGCTTGATTGGGTTGAGGTCAGGGGTCTGTGCAGACCAGTTAAGCTCTTTCACATCGAACCCATCAAACTTTATAGTCCTTGCTTTGTGCACTGGGGCACAGTCATGTAGAATAGGTTTGCGGATTTATTGGGAATAAGGGGCTTTATTGAAACACCTGAATTCAATAATTAACGAGGTTGGCCATTGTTCCAGTGTAGATGGTACTCTCTGTGGAAAAACAAAACAAAACAAAACATGTACCTCATGTAAAATCAAACTAAAATATATTGGTTTAAAGCATAAGTTGTGCATCTTTTAAATGACCATATATATACTGATCATTGATTACATTAAAATCATCTGCTTAATCTTATCTAGGTCACCAACAGCTGATTGGGTCATCCATTGTGCAGCTCATCAGGTGGAGGCATGGACTCCACAGGACCTCTTACAAAACTTCCGGTTTGTATCTCTGGCACATAACTGCTCATAACTTGCCTTAACTTCAGGCAAATACCTAATTACTGCAAAAGTTCCAATTAATTCTGTGTAGTGTTGATTTAAGAAACGCCCGCAGTTTGATGCATGCACAATGGTTGGCGACCGTATATGTCTGTGTGCAACTTTTCCACCAGTAGATGGCAAAATAGAAGTGGCGGTTATGTAAATACAACACATTATTTTACAAATCAGCTTTCTAAAACTGTAACCTTATTCCTCCTCCTCCTTTCCTTCCTCCTCCTCACCATCCTCCTCCTCCTCCTCCTCATCATCATCATGATCATCAAAATCTTTTGCATCATCAGGATGTTTTATCATTGAAGTAAATTGGGATCGTATTAGTCTGATAAAACTAATCAATGACCCATTGACCCGGTGATGTGATGTGGAGATACTCAACACAATTACCAATCAACAGTTCATTACTTCCTAATAAACTTAAGTGTCTTAATCCTTTTATATGATAACATGTTGCAAACACAGTTATTTATTAAACATTTCATAACAGAGAAATGCACATGCCTTATAAATGTTAAATATTCCGTCTGCATGGTGCTGCCTATGGTAAAGCCTAAATGTAATAGAATCCTAATTCAAAAATACTCCAAATCCTCAGCTATTACTGTAGCAATGTCACCCTTGAGAACCATAACGTCACCCCTGGGTGGGGGAGTGCATTTGGTCATTATTAGAGTTGCCAGATAACTGTGTTTCAATTTACTTTAAGAGGAAGCTAGATAGATTCTACAGTAGAGGACATACTGTGGACGTCATAATGTAATCTGGCAACCCTGATCACCCACTTTCATAGAGGAAGTAACAAACAGGCGTTTACAGCACTAATTCTGCCTCAGAGGTAACTGAAGCATGCAATGCCTGTGTGTTTTTCTAATAACACAAAAGATCTGAAAACAGAGTGATAGTTTGTAGAGGTTCTCTAGTAGAGAGCAGTGGGCTGAAGATGGAGAGCTGTCAACTGAGTAAGTAAAAAGTTACAGTCTTTGAGATGGTGGTCGTGTTTGTAGTGATAAAACAGGAAATTGTTGTTGTCTAACATAAAGGTCGGAATGGGTGGACAAGCTTGGGTAGTTTTCGTTAATCACAGCTTTTTCACTAGTCATGACCTTTTCTCAACTGATCACACAAGTCCTGGAGACCCCATGGACCACCAGATTTAGTATATAAAGGATTATGACTTGTGTTAGGTTTATAACCTTAGAAAAAGCACAGAATTGTGAACTACTCGTTACCCTATAGCTATTGAAATGGATGACCATGAACTTCCATGTTAGTAGGTAATAAATAACGAATTATCTAATTAATTGTCAAATTGTCAGTATAATCCTTAATATAAAGACCATGCATAAAAAGTAATACATAGTTGATGTACAATTTCTATAGGAAAAATAGAGACAATTGTCCTCGATTTGTCAAAAAAAAAAAAAAAAATCCATGAGAGTCAAAATAAAAAATGCTGATGACGGAACAACAAATTCTTTAGCCCCGATACTGCGACTGACATCTAGCAGATTTCTAACAGGATATGCAAAACTGTGTGAAGCAGAAATTGAGACAAAGGTTATTAGAGCTTACAAGTTACCAGAGGACATTTGCCTTTCTCATTAAGAACGTAGGAGAAACTGTTATATGTACTAATGTTCTAACTCTTTTATGGGTCATGTCAGCACTATATAATTTAAGTCCATTTAAGGCAGTTCTTTAGGGAAATACACTGCAAAAATTGGGTGAAAATATCTTGAATCTAGACAAAAATAATCTACGAGGAGTGTCACACCCTAGATTTGTGAGGAAATTATTAAGAACGAAGGTGTAAACCCAATTGACATTTACAGAAGACCTCAAATACAGTATGGTGATGAGACTCTCAGCTATGGGGGGAAAAAAAAACATTTGAATAGTGCAAAGGCTATACTGTAAGTCTGTGAATGATGATTATGATAGAGGTGGCTCAGTGCATACTGCAAGTTAAGTGGAACGCCTGATCCTTGAATATCGATGGATAACTTGCCTAAGACGACAGGTCCCATCTGTCTGTGGAAACTTGCATGTTGCAGGAATTCAGATGGGAGTTATTACCATGTTGCCTGAACTGTCCTGGCCTCAGTTTTTCTGGGGGCCACTAAAGGAGTTCTTGTGAGGCCAGCATTTCAAACGTAAAGCAAGCTGTATGTTCAAAGCCCCAGTGTTCTGAGCAAAGTTGATGGTATACAAGCACTAGTGAAATGTTGAGATATTGTAAGTACATTACTGTAGCAGGGAATTATATAGAGAAATAAAAGTAGTCCCGGTTTGACTTGAATGCACTTTGTACAGTTTAATATAAGATTACAGTAAACCAAATATGAACTTAAATATGAAACTTTCTACAACTTCCAGACATAGTTCTAAATACAAATTTTTAAAGTGTTACTTTTCTTATAATGTTTCTTATTTTAAAGTCTTAATTTCTAAGAAAACGCGAATGTATCTGCCAATACAAAAAAAACAAAAACAAAAAAGACTAGACATAGAAACAGGTCTGCTAATCTTACTTTTAGTAATCTTAGAACATTTAAAAATGGCATTTAGAAATTCGCAGCTTAGAAGATGACTATAAATGACTTCGCACCTTTACAGCTACAGTATACAACAAAATCCTTAACTTGATTTCTACTTGATTTTAAAGCTATTTGCCTTTCTAGCTTATTCTTTCTTTTTTCTTTCTCTGCACCGATTATTTCTGGTATATCTTTATTTATTTATTTATTTACTTTTTATGATAATTTTGATTATTAACATCAACAATGTTGAAGGTTTTTCCCCCTGAAATAAAGCTTAATTTCTTCTTCGTCTCCTTCGTCTTCCTATTATTAGCCACGGTATTCCAACTGTACGCATGTATTGAAACTCAATTTGCAAAGTCCTTTTCAGTTTGCCATAAGAGTGTACAAACATTTGCACTCGTTTTTTTATGGTATATTGGAGAAATCATTTCTCAGTGGTTGTATCATAAGTCATGTAAAGTAACCCTCTCTGGTAGGAAAACAAAGAACCTTCAATTGTTCTACAAGAGATATACCAGGGCATATGTATAAAAATGCATTTGCAAACCAGAAGCAAGCAGTTTGGTTGGATTTGGTTTTGCAGTGGCACAGTAGGCAGCATTGCCACCCCATAGCTCAAACAGGTGCCTTCATTCTATCACGAGCCTAGGCTATTGCCTGTTGAGTCCATATTAGTTCAATTGGTTTGCTATACCTTGTTGGACTGGAGACCCCAATGTAAATTGACCCTAGCTGTGAATGATTGGGACCCATCAAAGTTTTAACCCAACTCAAGCACAGTGTTCCTGGGATAGTCTCCAGATCCACCACAATTCTGACCAGAACTGTTGCCATGATAGAGACAGAGGAAGGTTTATTCAAAATCCAGAACCACTTGTTCTTTTAGATAATGGGGTGCCTCAAAGCGTAAGGGTCTAAGCTGGTGATAAGTCCCACATTTGCCAATGAACCACTTTACATTTGAGCAAGACATGTTACCCTTAAATATTCTGCTAGAATTGTTATTGTTTTGCAAGATACAATATAATGTTTTGAGCAAAACTGGTCAGATAAAGAACTTGAAGGGATTTGAACCTTCTTTACTAATAGTGAAATAGTGTACAACCATAATGTCTGGATCATTGGCCAGGACAATTTACTACCCTATGATGTTTACTTAACCTGATTATAAGCTGAGAATGTGCGGGTAATCTCAGAAAAAGGGGAACCACAACTTACTATTCCTTGCTGCTGAAGTGGTACCATCAACCCTTTATACCTTTTGAACCTTTTAATCTAAAAGGTAGTACAATGGACCTATTTTTACACACAATATACATATTATTGATTGAGGGAGCAGCAGATCAGAAGCTACAGTGATACAGTAAGATTTGATTGATACAGTAATTGTATTGGATAGTATTCGGCTGAAGAATTTTGCTGGGCATGGCTACCCTACTCCACGGACATACTTTACTGGGTCCATTGTAGCACCCACCAACATAATTACCAATTAATTACTATTTAACGAACCACAAATGTAAAACAAATCTGCAACTTTTAATGTAATCATAAACGTCATACATTTCATATTGCGTTTGTGGCACAGTGTTGCCTGGCACCTCCAGGGTCCAGGTCTGATTCTCCCCTCTGTGTGCGTTTGTAGTTTGCATGTTCTCCTCGTGCATAGTGGGTTTTCTCCAAGTGCTCCGGTTTTCTCCCACAGTCTAAAAATATACAGATTAGGCTGATTTGCTTTCCCAAATCGCCTGTGGTGTGTAAGTGTGTGTGTGCCCTGTGAAGGATTGGCACCTCATCCATGGTGTACCCTGCATCATGCCCATTTAAGTCTCCTGGCATAAGCTCCGACCCTGTATACAGGAGAAATTGGTATAGACAACAATGTTAGTCTGAAGTTCTTACTATTTAGAAAGATATAGATTTTCACCTTCCCAAAAATGTAACAAATCCCTACAAATGTAATAGCTGTAATGGAAACGCTGCAGAACTGTTTATTATGTTTGTGGGCTGGTATTAAATTGGTGGGTGTTACAATTAGGTAAAGACCTCAAATTTAGAGCACCAACATTTTTGATAAAGAGGAATTTTAGACCACCATTCAATACCTTAGATCTCCAGTAGAGATAAAGAAAAAGGAAGTCCTGCAAAATGGAATCTCAATGCATTACCTAGGGCCTCTGTTTTGTGGTCACTGACATTACAGTGATCATGTTTTAAAATGTACAGACAGATCGGTGAAGAGATAGGAAGTTATTAAATAATGCAAATTATATGCATTAAAAACATTAAAGGACTATTCATCTACAAAGTTATTGTTAATTTTGTCCACAGTTTTACATTTTTAAAAACGTGATTGTTAATTTAAAAAAATTGATTTCGTTTTCGAAGCTGTTCATAGCCGCCTCCGTGTCTGCCCCCAAAACACCTTGACAACATTTAGCCCTAACCTAACCACTACCGTTTCCTGTTCCACATTGCGATCAGTAGCAACTCTGGCCTGCAAATAACACAGATGCAGTATGACCATGCAGAGGATAGATGAAGTGTTTGTGAGCATGCTTCTTAATTTTTTTTCCCTGAAACATGTGTTTTTCTTGAATTCCAAGTGTGCCATATATGCAAATACATTTACATGTCCAGGAACATAACTGGCTATATTTAAAGAGACACAGCAGCTCAACATAAGAGCTGATTATTTTATTTTAAGTTTTAAAACATGAAATTCAAGCTGTTTTTGTCCTGAAAGTGAGAAAAACTTTGCATTTTTCAGGAAGTGTTACAGACACTTGTGAGCTCCACCCTTTACACACATACTGTACACATGCACATGCACACACCCAACCTCATGTGACTAAACATTTTAGCATGTTGAATGCAGGAAGGGAGAAACATTGTTGTAACATGTGTTACAGAGATACAGTTCATTCTATATGAATGTCACTGATTATGAAGCTGTTCATCCTTTAATTTTTTGTTCTCTTCATTGGGTTTATTTAAACCCAGAACCACTTGTTTTTGATGGTGGGGTGCCTCAAAGCTTAAGGGTCTAAGCTGGTAATAAGTCCCACATTTACCAATGAACCACTTTACATTTGAGCAAGACATAAGTTACCCTTAAATATTCTGCTAGAATTGTTATTGTTTTGCAAGATACAATATATTGTTTTGAGCAAAACTGGTCAGATAAAGAACTTGAAGGGATTTGAACCTTTTTTACTAATAGTGAAATAGTGTACAACCATAATGTCTGGATACCCTATGATGTTTACTTAAACATTGTCAACATAAGAGCTGATTATTTTATTTTAAGTTTTAAAACATGAAATTCAAGCTGTTTTCGTCCTGAAAGTTGTTTTATATATCATGTAAAATGTATTATGGAACTCTCACGTGGCAAAAATGACTAGATTATGATATCTAGTTTTTAGTTTCGAGCTAGTCCAAAATCATAATTCAGCCATATGAATTTGGCATTTTCATACCTACATTTGTAAAACACTAATGAAAAGAATGGCTTCGTGGTTGGTGGTTAAGTTTCTGTGGTTGCAAATGACAAAAAGAAAAAAAAAAAATCAAAGCATTTCCAGGGAACTACTGCTGAGGCCTTCGTACAGCATTGTTTTAATATGGTATCATAGCTAACTATGTAACTATAGACCTGAAATGTACCTATAGCTATATAACTTGGACAGAGATTTATAAGGTGAATCTTGGACATAACTAACATATTTTTAATATTTTTATGTACAGTATAACTGTTGATATCAGGAGACTGTATTTTATAGTGTTTTTAGCTAATGTTACTTACCATTTTGGAATGAGTCTCCAGTGCTAGTGCTTTATAGCAATCAGAGGTACAGCTGTACGCTTAAATATTTACTAAACAAAGTATTTTTTACTATATTCTATACTATAAGGTAAGGAATGCTACCTCAAATACACACATAAAGCAAGTCTATGCTTTTTGTTCTGTAAATATGCTATACGTGTGACACATTTCAGAACCGATACCGATGTGGATGTTTTAACCAACATGCAATTATCTCGGCTTCATTTATATCCTGCAACCTACGTACCATACCTTGAAAGTTGGGAATTATGAATCACTACTATGATATCACACGTAACAAGTGATATACATTTTCTCCAATATGTTTTTATGATTATGTTTGTAGAAAGTGGGTCACTATGATGACATCAGACCTCATTTTACTTTCAGGATCACACCTTGGATCCTTACCAGTGATTTTGACATTACAGTATATGATGTATTTGTTATATTGTGTGTGCATTTTAGTGTGTCCTGACTTCTTGCCAGAGGAACGGCTTGAGATTGAAAACCTCAAGATGCACAAGCAGGAACTTCTGGATGATATTCAGGTGCGTTAAAATGACCTGCTTCAATCTAAACCTGTTTTATATTTCTTTTTAATATCTTGTGGTTTTACATTTGCTGGTGCAGTTGTTTCAAGCTTATCTAACGAAATTGTAAACTATAACTTATTAAAGGCAAACAATTACTACTGATACTTGGGCTGATATCTTTCATGCATGTATATTTACAGGTTGGCATTGAGCATATGCTAATTATTTTGCTGTTAATCATGTAAGAGTACGTTCGGATTGAACAGACCCAGAGGAACATTTTGCTACTCAAAGCTTGCTCTTCTGTAACTTGGAAAACAAAACTGTGTTTCGCATTTCAGCATCGTTTAGCTTCTATTTTGTCTAATAGGTTTTGCCTAGGTGAAATACGCGAGACGGGACATTAAGCAACAATGAGTCATGAAACATTAAAACAGAAAATGAACAATGTTAGCAATACCATGGAGATACAGTATGGGATTCCATATACATTATAGGCGGCACGGTGGCTTAGTGATTAGCACTGTCTCCTTGCACCTCCAGGGTTGGGGTTTGATTTCCGCATGGTATTTGCATGTTCTTCCCATGCTTGATGGGATTCCTCCAAGATCTCTGGTTTTCTCCCACAGACCAAAGACAAGCAGGCTAGGCTAACTGGCAAGCTGGCAACCTTAAGTAACTGCCATAGAACCTGCCATGGTAACTGGCACAGACAGATATATTTCAAGGGTGGGGAGTATGCATTGCCTGATGTGCCAGATGGGAAGTAGACACACCAAAAAAAAAAAAACTATCCCCATTGTTTCAGTGACAGTTTCCTATGGGGTCAGTCGTGAAGCCTGATACCCGGTTGTACCTGAACAGTTAAGGATCTGTGCTCAAGGGCCCAATAGCAGCAGCTCAGCAGTGCTGGGGCTCAAACTGGGGGACCATCTGATCAGCAGTCAAGCAATTTAACGACCAAGCTATCCCGTCCTGGCTCGCTTTTGCATAATGCCTACTGCAGTGTTTGATTTCACCAGCTGGCCAGAGCCTTAAAAGAGTAAAGCAATTTAAACATTGACCAAATTTTCTTATTGTTAATAATGATTGAATAATACACCTACAGTATGTTTTGAAGGATTAAGATTTCTGATCATGGGAAATACTCGTACAATCTTTTCTTTCATGATATGACATCTATGATGATATCCGGCATAAATAAAAACATACTCGAGTGTTGCTTTAATGCAAAAGTTCCACAAACACTATTTATTATTAATTATTGAAATTATTTATTATTAATTATTAAAATTAGATCATGATTTGTTCATTTATTTAGCTAGATTTTTTCTCTCTGCCGACACATATCCTTCTGAACTAACTAACCAGGAGCTAACTAACTAAGAGCTGGCGATTGACAGTTAAGGGTGAAATGAGTTTTAAATTCTTACAGGTATGTAATCAAAAGGTGCAGATAATGAACCATGGAGGTGGTGGACAGTCCTGTTAATCTTGTAATTTTCTCTTTATATTTGGTCGAATCCTGAATAGCATTTAATTGAAAACTAGTTCACTATGTGGGGTGTCACACTAGGTAGTGCCCTTAATTAGGGGTTGGAGAGGGATTTGGGATTTAGCCTTGTTTTAGAAGCTGGTTAACTTTGTAGCTTGCATCAACACAGAGGCAATTCAGAACAACTTAGAAGCAATTATTAATTAAAGAAAGATGATATAGTTTAAAATAACATTATGGTTTTGGCAGGCACCTGATCAATTCGTCTTGACCTACTTTCAGCCGTACTGCGACCGACTGTTGGAGTGCCTCTCATCCAATCAGAATACTCGGTCATAAATATAATTTGTTTTCTAAATTTCTAGAAAAATAAATTTCTTTTCCCCTAGGGATGTGTTCTTTACAACTGTAAACACACATACATGATGCTACTTTAATTTAAAGCTGGCTATAAAGGTTCACATGGCATCTGGTTAAAACTAGAGGTGTGCATCAAGATTGCCAACACTTATGTCATGCAGGTTAGCTGGGTTTTTTTTTTTTCCTCTCCTATTTTTATTTTTAGCAAGTCTAACTGCCCGGTCAGTTAGGTACTGGCCTGTTCATATTTTTAAAAACATTTTTGAAATTATTAAGAAAAATATTGCAACCAAACAAAAACAACAACAGCGAATAAAAATGAATCAGTAACGGAGCCTTGCTATGCGTTTAAAGGAAAAAAAACATAAAGAGAACAGTGTTTTTTATGTTTTAAATTAGAAACAAAAACCTTATTCTGGCTTATTCTTTTTTATTCAACATGCTAGTTTCTTAAGGACTTCTTTTTTTTTTTACCTGTTAGTCATTCGCTCTGTTGCCACAATAAAAAAAGGATCTTTGTAAAAACAGGGCTGTTTCCATGCTGCATCTTGTGTGTGTGAGTGAGTGTGTGAGAGCCGGTGAGTCAAACTGTGCTGAAATGCTTTTTGCAGAAGCTGAAGTGGGAGATTGAGAACGTAATGGCCGATATTCAGGACTTCGAGTCTGCAGAAGAGAAGTGAGTGAGAGTGAACATTCAGGTTCTGACATTTCGGTTTAAAACACATGATGTGTCTTACATCACATAATGTCATAAATAATTTGGTTATTACGTTATGCTTTTCTCACTCATCAGTTTTTGATGTGGCTGTAAAAATTTCGAAACTGCCTCATTTTTCTTTTTTTTTCTTTCTTTTTTTTTATGACAGCAAAGTGCTCAATAGAGGGAAACAGATTTCTAGCGGCAAGAAGAAATTCAACATGGACCCGAAAAAGGTACATTTATATCACCGTTGACCTTTAGCAAATATAATTGAATAACAGAATGCTTCAGTGACCTTGAAGTACAGGTTAAAGCTAGTGTTTCTGTATCTCCACTGGGGGTTGCAGGAAAACAGAGAAATGTTCAGAAATGTTTGACCAGATGACAATTCGATGATGACGATATACTGTAGACTTGCTGTCCTGTTTAATCTTGAACCAAAAAGGTTATTCACGAAGGCTTTTAGTAAAACCATTTTCCTTCCATGTAGATTGTTTTAACCTGTGTGACTCAAAGAGGTTCAAAGTTTGGCCTCAGGTTAGTGTGTGGTCGTGCACCATCTGGCCTCCATATTTAAAACATGTTGCCATGGAAAAACACTCGTCGTTGGTATTTAAAAACTGATTTGCAGTCATACAGCAGAGGTACAATAGTAGGCTGATCGCTGAAAGGCAGCATCTGAAAAAAAACAAAAGCCCAGAAACGGAAGAACCACCTCTTATGGTATTTTTTTTTTTTAATGGCGTTGTGGTTTTTCATTTTGAAACAAGTGCGGTTTTTAAAGGGTGACTTTCGCAGCAAGGCAAAGTCTGGCAAGCAGAAACAAACAAAACGTTTTCGTGTTATGATTCAATGGGCTGAAAAAAAATTGGTTCGAATTGAAGCTACAGCATGCACTGCTATTTATGATCCTTATTTAACAATTTTGAAATGTACATATAGTTCTAAATTCTGTGTGGTTATATAAAAAAACCTTTTATTGTACAATGGAATGCATACTCTACATATGCATTTATTCCAGAGATTAGTCAAAGTTAGAGGGGACTGATGAGTATTTACAGTATTACGTATCATCTGACTTGATCAAATACATAATGCAGAAGTGCTTATTTTAATGTGATGTTTCTAATGAGGTTTAGCATGATTCAAGAACAGCAGGATTGTTGTTGCTACTTTATACTTTATATTTCCCAAGCTTGATCATTTGATACTGAATCACTGAACATACAGTAACCTGAACCTACAGAAAACTAAACATGAAAATCATTGTAGTTTAGTTCCTATTGAAACTTTAAATGTGATGACAGTGAACAACAGAATAATAAAACGGTTGATTTAGCATAGCCTGTGTGCACAAAGGAAAAAAATATATATATAATCCCCGTTGATTTTGAAAAAGGGCAGAAATGATTGTAAGCAGAGATCAGACTTTACAGCTTGGGACCCCGACTAGAGTGGACTCTACAGCTTGGATTTCTGGACTTGATTCAGTATGGACAGCTTGGGCCTCAAGACTTAAGCCGCTAGACTCAAGCCTAGGAATCTAAACTACTGTATATTAGGCCAGTGGGGACTTAGACATGACTCTCTGGTCTCAGCAAAAACTCTATGGCTTGAGAGCCTGGTCTTATTTCAGACTTTATGCTTTTGGCCTTTAGATTCAACTGAAATGCTATTGCTTGAGACTCTGGACTCTACTTCTTGGAATTCTGGATTTGACTCAGACTTTTACTCTACAGCTTGCGACTCTAGACTCAAAATGGCTCCACCAATTAGAGCTCTTGGTTCTCAACACAGCCTCTGTGGCTTTACTCAGTTCACAATCTATGGCTTACGACACTGAATTCAACTGAAACTTTACTGTTTGGGACTCGACCCAGACTTTAAATCTTTGTCCTTTGAACTTGACTCAGACTTTTACAGACAATGGTCTCAACATGTTCCATTTAATTTGATACTCTGGATTCAGATTCACTGGGTTGGGACTCTAGACTTAAATTGACTCTTCGGTTTGGGACTATCTGCCCTTGACACAGACTATTAGCCTTGGGTCTTTGGACTTGACTCTACAGCTTGACACTCTGTACTCAACTTGTATTTTACACTTTGCAACACTGGACTTCTGAGAACATGGAAGTGCACATGTGACATTGGTTTTATGCAGTTTTCAGTCATTAGTAATAAGTTCATAAAAATAGGCTTCTGCCAGAAATATCTATGAACCATTTTATGTTTTGGATATCACAATGAATTTTAAATGCAATCGAGCAATCATAATCAATATGTAGTTATTTTGATTTATATTCTGACGAACTCAAGTGGCATCCAGTACAACCAGGAAGCCAAAAATGCCTAGAACTGATCAGAAACAAGTGCAAGGTAGTTGTAAACAGGGTAACACAGAAGAAGACACATTGCACAGATGTTACAACATCATCATGGTTAAACAAGGTACTCATGTGTTTACTATTGCAGGGAGTCAATTATCTTGTGGAAAATAACCTGCTAGAATGGAAGGCCCAGAGTATTGCAGAGTTCCTCTATAAAGAGGACGGCCTCAATAAGACTGCTATAGGAGACTTCCTAGGAGAAAGGTAATGCATCAACGTTTTTATTAAATACAATAATCAATTTGAATTTCCCCAAAGTCTTTGTAAATACTGCACTTACTCTTTTCATAAACTTTATTCACATGTTATTTACACAAATCATTTTAAAATAAATTTATATCAACAAATCTCAAAACACAACAATAATACAATCTTACTTTTATTACTTATTAGCTGCATCATAGTGTTTTGTGCATAATAGTTTCATTTTTGATATGTACAATATACTGATCTGTTTATTCTCCACAGAGAGGAGATGCACCTTCAGATCCTGAAAGCTTTTGTGGAACTTCATGAGTTTTCTGACCTTAACCTTGTACAGGCACTGAGGTCAGGATCCCAATTATAATCATTTAAACATGTTCTTTAAATACGTTTCATAATGAGAAAGAATGTTATCTTTGGCAAATTGTTGTGGTTATAGGGAAAGAATATGACCGGGATGTTATTATAGACAAATATTCAGCCACGAGGGTGTGATGTAGCAGAGTTACTGTTAACACAGAAACAGATTCTTTCCCAGCAGGTTAACAGCACATCCCGAAGTGGTTCCTTTTTTTTTTTTTTAGCAATGTGCCAACATTTTACTATTTAATTTTTGACAATGGTAATGTACTGATATACTGCGGTGTAAATGTATAAATACTTATATAAAATTGTTCTGTATTTCAGGCAGTTTCTGTGGAGTTTCCGGCTTCCTGGCGAGGCACAAAAAATTGACCGCATGATGGAGGCCTTTGCCACTCGCTATTGTGAATGTAATCCAGATGTGTTTCAGTCCACTGGTGAGCAAAAGAAACCCAAATAAATTTAAGGCAATATCAGTGCCATTAAAAGCTTTCAACTATTCCATCAAGTGTTTCCTTTTAGCCTTTGTAAATCTGAAAGTTGAGGCATGTCAACAAGTCCACTTGATATGACTCAACCTCCAGATAACCTCAATTGGATGACTGAGAATATTCAGACATATAGGCTTTGTATAGAAAACCAATGTATAATCTATTATGTTTATGTAATCTATTCTCAGACACCTGTTATATCCTCTCATTCGCCATCATCATGCTGAACACCAGTCTCCACAACCCTAACGTGAAAGACAAGACCACACTGGAGCGCTTCATCAGTATGAACCGAGGCATTAACAATGGAGAAGACCTACCCAATGAACTTCTCACGGTCAGACTCAGCGTCATTCAGGCCTGACAAGGCCACATACGGCATACATCTCAAAGAAATAAGGAAATGAAAACAGTTTAAAGAGGAAACAGTGTGGGTGACAAATAACAATAGATGCAGCGGTGCTTATTAAAAATACTGCTTAACGAACTGAATCCTGAACTTGGATTGCTGTCTGTGAGGAGTTTCTCATGTTCTTCTTCATGTCTGCAATGGTTTCCTACACCAGGCTGCCACATGTCACTCATACTGACAAAATACTGTACAATACTAGCCTTCGTTTTAACACCAGCCATATTTTTTATACATACAGTTCTTAATCTTAATCCTTCAGGTTAACTATCAGAATGATTCTTTGGCGTCAGGAAGTTTCTTCACAGGCTCAAATGTCCCTCTTTCTGTTACCTCTCCCCATAGAAACTATATGACAGCATACGGAACGAGCCATTTAAAATCCCGGAGGATGATGGAAACGATCTGACACACACTTTTTTCAACCCTGATCGAGAAGGATGGCTTCTCAAACTGGGTGATTACATTTGGGTTCCGTTTTACTTGCTATAGTTTTGTACGGCTAAAAGAATTATGAGTGTATTATGATCATATTATGCTTTGGTATAAAAGGAAAAAACACTAAGCTTTTAAGTATACATTACAGTATAGTATAGTAATTAACAGACTGTGATGTATGGCTGTGCAGGAGGAAGAGTGAAGACATGGAAGAGAAGATGGTTTATCTTGACTGATAACTGCCTCTACTACTTCGAATACACCGCCGTGAGTAAATTTTCATATGAATCATGTCTGGTAACCTCATGATCATCTTAATGTTCATTTAATCTAGAAAATGTTTGGGTTGTAGGACAAAGAACCGAGGGGGATCATTCCTTTAGAAAACCTCTGTGTCAGAGAAGTCAACTATTCCCGCAAACCGGTAAGCTAACAGGCAATTTGTAAGTACAAATAATACAGTATATGATACAGACCTATTTGCAATCAATCAGTTGTCCTTTTGGATGCCTGAAGAATGTAAAATTAGGAATATAGTTATGCTTCTGCTTTGTGGAGGAACCTTAGTTATTGCATAACTGTGTTTCATCTGTTTGTGTGTGTCTCTATGTGTCTCTGGGGAAAGTACATCATTTACGTTTACTCTTTTGAGATCTGTGACCAATTGTGTATGTGTCAGAGTTTTGTATGCAAGTCTTCTGTGATTGCACCACAGGAAAAGAAAAACACTCACAAACTGTAACATTACAGTCTGGACCTGATTGATGTGGGCCTACTGTATGTGACTTTATAGTATACTGTAGGTGTTAAATAAAGTATAAGCGGAATATGATGTTGTAGGAAAACGATGAATAACTATGTTGCGTGGTATGGTCTGTGGTCAAGACGAGTTACAGCTACCCTCCATGACATGGACCAGGTTCACCTGAATTGGACACTTGAATATTTTAATTCAGATTCATTTTCTAGCTGAGAGAAATTATTCAGTTATTGTAGCCTATTAGCTTCAGGGCTTGGCGTGTTGTTGGCATTGAGACGCTTAAGACAGTATATGCCATGTATTATAGTTGTCCACATGCACAAAACAAGTAATTTCACTAATTAGTTCTCTCGTATCTGTTTAAAGAGTTGTGCTAATTAGAATAAGCTGGTTTAGTTAATTGAAGAAGCAATAATTGTTGGGACTTTTTCTTTCTGAAGTCCACCTACACACAAAAATGTCTAAATCAAGGGAATTCCCAAGTGACTGGCGAACTTTTGTGGTGAAGTTTTGTACATCTTCAGGAAACAATAAAGCAGCTATAGATTATGAAAGTGACACCAGAGTATTGCAGACATCTTGTTGACTCTAAGCCCAGCCAGACCCCACAGGTTATGAAGAATAAATTACTTAATATTAACACTGTATAAAATAACAAATTATTCTCGTTATCTTAATTGTCCTTATTAATTTTTTTTAAGAATGTCATTGAATTTCACTTTTGTTTCAATGCTTTTGGCCACCGCTGTAGACAAGCATTAGCAAGGCATTACCTACATTAGTATATACATGTGGAACTGCAACTCAGTTGGTGGTGGTTTTCGTTCTGTACTAATCTCTCGAAATTCTAGAGACTGTTGTGTGTTAAGCTAGTAATACGACTACTCAAACCAGCGCACATTGTCTAAAAGTCTCAACCTGCATTTGCATGACTGCACATATTGAGTTTCTGCCACATGATTAACTGTTTAAATAGTTACACAGTTGAATGTATTTGTACGTATTTATTTTCATTTAGTAAAAACTTAGTAACTGTCTAACCATATATATGTATGTGCATGCATTTGCAGTACTGCCTGGAGCTGTATAACCCTAACAGTAAAGGACATAAAATTAAAGCATGCAAGACAGATACAGACGGCAGGGTGGTGGAGGGGAAACATCAGAGCTACATGATCTGTGCTTCTACAGCAGAGGAGAGAGATGACTGGATTGAAGCTATCAGGTAGCATACCACCTCGATTCAGTTTTATAGCGCCGCTATTTATTTATTTATTTATTTTTTTTACAATGGGCTAAGTTTATAATATTTCCAAGAAAAAAAAAAAAAAACTCTTTAAATGTATTTATGGCTGCAGAAGTATATGTGGTGTGATACGTTTCTTAGAATATCTTTGAATGCCTGATTTGTTGGTGATTATAATGTACTTTAACTTATATGTAGCATTCTTTTGGTAACTTACAATACCTGAGAAAGATATTGATATCCTTTTACCTTTTACTTTTAGCTAGCTTTGTACAGTAAATGCTAGCTAGCTTACTAGCTTTGTTTACCTGCTAGTTTATTCTTAGCATATGCAGTAGTTGCCTAAAAGATATTTAGAAACTTTTATTTATTAGAAAAAAAGTTATCAGTCATCAAATGTTAATACAAAAGCTAATTTATTCCTTCATTGACACTTTTCAGTCATGAAATGGCACCTTCTGGAAGCCTTCATTTAAATGTGGCATCATAACATAGTGATTGCTAAGGAGTTTTTCGCTGAACGCAGGAAACATACCAACACATTTCCTTTATAAAAACAAAGGAGAATATTGATATTTATGATGCTTTTAGCTAGCTGCCATGTGTTGCTAGTCTTGAATATCAGCTTGCTTATTTGCAATAAAAGTTACAGAGAGTACAAAAAATCTTGCGAAAAAATGAATAAATATAGTTATTCTGTGTACAATATGTATGAAAATTTTGCTTTTTAAACTTGCAAGATCTTTTTATAGGAATTTATCAAAAAGCCTGAGGAAAATATTGATATTCCTAAAGCTATTAGCTAGCTGGCATCTACTGCTAGCCTTGGGGATTAGCTAACTTATTCTGACTATAAGTACAGAACAATTTGGAACAACCTATAAATATAATTTGTGTCTTTTTTGGCAAATATATTAGAGTTCACAAGTCTGAGCTTAAAAAATTAATTAATAATTAAAGTTTTATTTTATCAGCTATCAAAGGCAAATAAAAATAAAAATCACTCATGGGTTGATGCCACAGTACTTGTTATGGAAATGGGGATGGTGACAGAATTAGCTTAATTTAAATGGTTTTCTCTAGTGGTTTGTATGACCTCAGTATGTGTGACAGTGCTGACATTTCCCAGTAGACTTATGAATGCATGGTGTCATTATAGTCGTACGTAGTCCTTGGTAGCATAACATGTCATAGCATATCCGCCTATCTAAAAAAGTAACAGTAGAGAAACTCTTAGTCTTATCCGCTATGTTCTTGCTGAAGTTTTCTGTTGTTTCAACCGACACATTTTATGTCAAACCGTCATATCCTGTGTCACCACACCCTGCCTGGCCTTGAGTTGGGTGGCAACATTTTTCCAGCACAACTGAGGAAGATATTGATGCTTCTTATGTTTTAAGTTAGCTACATGCTAGGTTAAGCTTTTTTTTTTAAACATTTAAGTTGTTTGAGGTGTCACATAATGTTAAGGTTTCTCAATATGTCTAGACAATTGTGATTATGTTGGCAATATTTCAGTAAATTCCCAGCACATCCTCTGTGGAAAAAAATGGCTGTTGTTGATATTTTTAGCTAGGTACATGGTAGCTTCCTACTTTGCTAGCTTTGGTTGAATAGTTAATTAACGTTTAAATTCTACACCCCTATTATTGTCTCTATACCTGGGTACAGTATTTAGTCGAGCTCAAGTACTATTTTATTAGTTATCGAAAGCTAAAGTACAAATTTAATGCTTGGCTAATACGTATTATATAAAAATACATGACACTTTTTGGAAGCTACCTTAGAGATATAGATATAGGGACCCCTGAGACATAGAATTATTAGCCTTTTAGCTTTAGCCTAAAACTACAGTTGGCTTAAGCTGACGTGTTAAAAATTGTTTGGTCAGTTTGTTGGCTTTAACAAGTGAAGTACTGACACACTGAGCTGAATATTTCCTGTTACCAACCCACAGAGCGAGCATCACGAAGGATCCGTTTTATGACTTGGTCTCAGTGAGAAAGAAAAAAGTCATCCAGCAAGTGGCACAGGAATGACAACAGTAGAACAGCATGGGATATGGCATGAGAGCGGATGGACACTGCAGTCTGCATGGAGCAGCAACAGAATGACTAAAAGTTTACTTATTACTCACGTCGCTGTGTATAGCCAAACAGGAAATTAAGAGAAGCAGTCTTTTTTTTTCTACTGTTTCTGTGGAACAAACACAACAAGTCTTTTTTTTTAAGACTTCCATTCTGTGTCTGTTGATTAAAGCGTCTTGGGAAACAGTTATGAAATATAAGTATTATTAATGCACATATATGTGTTTGGTCTATTCGACCTGAATGGCGTCTTAGAAGTGTTTGAAACAATAGCCAAAGCGAACATTTTGAAGTCAGTGTTTTTGTTTGGAATAGAACATCAGTATGGAGGCTCACATGACTCTGACTCGAGCTTGTGCTTCTGTCTGTGAAGAGTTTCACATCTTCTCCCTGTGTCAGTATGGTTTTCCTCTGGGTTCTCCAGTTTCCTCCCACTTCCCAAAAAAAATGCCAGACATTGACTGGTGACTCTAAATCGACCCATGGTGTGAACCAGTTACCTGTGGTGTGTTGCCACCTCATGCAAAGTTATGACAAGTTTCTGTCTGGATTCACCACGACTGACCAAAATAAACCAATTACCTATGAAGAATTAATGAAGGTCAATGAACTCAATGCCAGACTACTACAGGAAAGCGTATGCAGTGGCAAAACACATAAACAAACCGAAACACTCAACAGCAAATTCAAAAAACGCAAATGTGAGAACACAAAACCATTAATTCAAAACAGAAAATGTAAGTGCTTATTGAACATCACTTCCTTGTTTCTGATTGGTTACTGATACTGAGCCTGAGGTGTTCAATGAGGACCCACTCTTTCTGTTCCGAGTTAATGCTGTTAGGTTTTTACATTTGCTGTTGTGCGTGCATGGTTTTACTTTTGCTTTTGTGTTTTTTTATTTTGAAGTTGTGCTTTTTGCTTTTGTTGTTGGGTTTTTAATTTGTGTGTTTTCATTTCTGGGAAATGAAGCCTTCTTAGTGAACCTGTAAGTGTACAAAGGTAATCTGATTACTTTGTTAAAAACTCTAGCACTTTACACTGGCTCATTCAGTGGCTCCATTTTTGCAAATTGCCTCACCGGTCAGTTGTTGTGGGTTAAAACCTTAAATTAACTGTAAATATGCATGATGTCATCGATTTTATTCACACTTGGAATAGGCTTCTAACACACAAAGGTGAACAAATTATATGTTAGACCCGGACTCAGGGTTTAGTTAAGTTAAAGTGGCTTAGTGGTTAGCACTGTCGCCTTGCATCACCAGGGTTGAGGGTTTGATTCCTGCTTGGGGTTTGTGTTTGCATTTTTTCCCCATGCTTGGTGGGTTTCCTCCAGGTCCAAAGACTGGAAGAAAAAAAGCAGATTAGGCTAATTGGTGTTCCCAAACTGCCTGTCATGTGTGAATGAGCATGTGAGTGTGATAGACTCCAGGCTCCCTCGACCCTGTATACAGGATAAAGTGGTATAGACGATAAGTGAGTGAGAAATACTCTTTATTATTAAGAGGACAACTTATTAGTAAAAAACAAAAACAAAAACAAAAAAAACGTTAGGTGAATCTCATCAATAAATAACATAACGAAAGGAAAGTATTTCATTGCAATTACCAACATTGCAATGACACAGAAAATAGCGAATTGTCCACATATGGGACATTGACTAGACATTAACTATTGAATAATCTGTCATCTCAATGTAGCTATGTCTGCATACAGTAAGTCTATCATTGATTCTTTTTTACCTCTACAGTTACACCCAACAACCTCCTTTATTTCACATTTATTTATGTATAAATTAATATTTTCCTTTTTTGTTACTGCAACTAATTATCCAATCTACAAACCGAGCTAACTTAGCTATTTAGTTAATACTAGCTAGGCCTAGTTTAAGCATTATTATGATTTATGCAAACATGTTTTAAAAAATAAAAAATAAAAAATAATGGAAGCTGCCTTATAGTATTACATACTTGCCTAAACTTGTAGTGTGCAGGGTCTAAAAACAATATAATGCTGTGTTTATTTTTTTTGTTGTATAAATAGATTATATATTTATTCATGTACACCATTTGCATTGTGTGTGTGTGTGTATATTACACCTGAATAAAAATCATTATTTATCCGTAAACAAAATATATAGTAAATAAATGTAAACAGGCCTGATTTGCCTAATCTGTATATTTTCTATTTTTCTGTACAGTATTTGTGAATATGAGATCAGGGTATTATAGAGAATCACGTGATAATTATTAATAAAAAAATCTTTGTTTTATTTCATTGATTTAGTGTCTGTTTCTGCTTTTTAAAACTTTTCTTAAAATGCAGTAAAGTGAAGCTGAAAACATGTCTCTTTGCTTTACAGCATGATTTAATCTGACACTTGCATCTTGCAGAAAGAGGAAGTGTCACCTGAGTTCCTTTTCCCTTCCTTTCTCTCTATCTATCTCTTTTTCTTTCTTTTTTTCTGTCTGCCTTTCTCTTTTTCTTATATTAGTTTATAATGGTCCTCAAAAAGAAGTGTGTCATATAAACTCAGTGCATGCAGACCCACTTCCTACCCCCCACCCACCCACCCACACACACACACACACACACACACGCACACACACACACATTAAGCTTGTTCTCATGCAAGTTTTATTTTTATCCATGATACACTTCTCTGTAGCCACAACCAATTGGTTTGTTTTAGTATTTCTGCAAGGAGTCTGCTTTAGTTGTGATAAGCAATACAGTACCTCCAAGTGCATGAATATTATAAAACATTTGCCCAAACAGACCTTTTGTCTTGTAGAAAAGTATCATTTGTCCTTCGGACATGCCTTGCATTTATGTCTGAAATGCAGTTTCAATAGAAGCAAAAATGATGTACACTTTGAGAGTAACACAAATATGGTGATGGTGATCACCCTGTAATACTGACTAAGTTAAAATAACCTGGACAGATTGATATTCTACAAAAGGTACAGAGATTAAACTATTGAGGATTGGGGTAAAGTCATTTTCTGATTGTTTTTTGCCATTTGTAAAAAAGCTTGTCCGGAGAGGAAAAGGTGAGCGCTATCAAAATCCGGAGACAATTTATGTGTACAGTTGAAAATATATCTCAGTCTACCATAGTAATATTTGACATTACAGTATATTATATTACAGTATATTATATTACAGGTCAGTATTATAGATCCAGTGTCTCGAGCTTGCGTTTTCCTGTCTGTACAGAGTTTCACATCTTCTCCTTGTGGCAGCATGGCTTTCCTCTGGGTTCTCCAGTTTCCTCCCACTTCCCAAAACACAGGCTATTCAATGACCAGTGACTGTAAATCAACCCACAGTGTGGACCAGTTATCTGTGGGGCATTCCCACCTTGGGCAAGGTTATTGCAGGATTGGTTTTACATTCATTATTACTCCGACACGAATGCATCAGTTACAGTTGATGAATTAATGAAGACCAGTGAATTTAATGGTTAAAATAGACTAAGTCGGACTATTTCATGGTACTGTTTCATGGTGGCACTGAAGTACAAAACATATAAACAAGTTAATTCTTATTTAGCTGTTTTTGCTTATGTTGGTGTGTTTTGATGTTTGCTGCCGTGTTTTGGAATTTACTCTCGCGTTTTTGCTTTGGCTGGTGTGCTTTTCAATTTGTTTGTGTTTTACACTTTAGGGTCACTGACAACTTCCTATTTGTGGGGTTTGATTTTACAACCTTACAGTGGCTCTGTTTGCTATTGTTGTTGTTTTTTTTTTTTTCGCTTGCGTTTTTTTTTCTTCAGTTTTGCTGGTCTGTTTTTTTCAATTTGCTATTGCGTTTTCGCCTTTTCTGTTCTGTTTTTGAATTTGCTGTTGTGTTTTCACTTTTACTGTCACGTTTTTGCTTTAAATGTTTTCGTGTTTGGTATTTTTAATTTTATTTATGTGTTTTTAATTTTGCTGCTGATTTTGCTTTTATTCTTGTGCTTCTTGTTTTCTGTTATGTTTTTACTTTCGATCCTGTTTTCTGTCGTTAGTGGGGTTTAGGTTCAGAATCTTACAGTCACAGTATTTGCTGCTTGCATTTTAGCTTTTATTGTTGTGTTTTCGTATTTGATGTTGTTTTGCACTTCGGATCCCCCGAAAAGTTGTGAGTTCACACCCCAGCACTGACAAACTGTCAGGCCTGTAACAAATACAGTAACTGCTCAGTTGAAAAATTAAAAAGTAATTCTGGTTAAAGGTTTCTGTCAAATGCTGACAATAAATGATCTCCTTAAACCCTTACATACTGTAATGTGATATTCTACATACAGTAGAATGATTCTAGAGGCCTGGACATGGTGGGTTGTGGTGTACTGGGTGTTCTGGTGTCTTTCTATCATAGCCAATGATTTGTTCTGCATTGGCTTTTCTGTGGGATTGGACCAAATAGGCCAGCCTTTGGTTCCTACAGCCAAGGGTGACTCTTCAGTGCCCATAATCCTGTCACCAGTTAACTGGTATTTAATTGATAAACAGTGTAATTGTGTTAATGCTGTGGCTGATAGCCTAATTTAGACTACCTAATCAGACTAAATGAATAAACTCTGGATAAACATCTGGATTTCCAGAAAGAGTGTTCAAAGAGATCTTTAGAATTATGGTGAATTATACTTCAAGAGGAAGTGATATACGGTATACAGTATACTCTTTAATATACTATATACATTATATGATTGGGGGATCATTTCTGAGGGCACCTCAGTTCTTTTCTTTTAAAAAAAATGACACAAAATGAGAATGCCCAAAATGTAAGGATGAGCTATTTTTAAAAACTTGTTCCTTTTTTTTCATTTACATCATCTCTTTAGCTGGGTTACAGGTTCCTGTTTCACAAACCATTTATATGCTTGCAAGTGCTCACTCTGCTGTTTATATGATGCACTGCAAGACGGTTAACATTTGAACATTATTGTGAGCGTACAGTTTCTAGATGTAAACATTGAGATAAGTGTATGTAATTTGTTTATCTGAATATATTTTTTTTGTGAAATCTTTAAGATTACATTCAGATTTACCTTTGATTGCAGCACACATTGTGGTGGCCAGTTCATGTGTGAAAATGATTCCTTATGCTCACAGAACCACCCTTTCACATTCCTTGGAGGGGAAGAAAATCTTAATTGATGTCATAACCTAGTCATTAAGTACATTCAGGTTATCAGCTGACTGTTTTATTGCCAAATAACATAGTTGAGCCTAGAACCTGAACAACTGAAGCAACTTCTTCAGTTTATTCTGATACAGTAATAACACTGCCTCTAGAGGCTTGTACAGTGGGCACTATGCATGATGGGTGCATCACTTCATGACCCTGATGCGTCTATCACTCTAGAATAGGAACTCATCAAACCACATAACCTTTCGCAATCTTTATGCTTAGTAGCATATTAAAATTTTTATGTGATTAGTCTCAATAACAACTTGTTTTATTTTGGCCACACAGCCATTTAGTCCCATATTGTGTGCATATGGAAATGCTCTTACTTTTATGATTAAACATAGCTATTAAAAAAAAAATAATAATAATCCTTTTTTTTAACCAGGCAACTTCACCAAGTGTTTAAGTGATCTCTATCCTTTTTTTCCCCTAACAGCTGTTGATAATGTGTTAAAGGGGTCTTAATTTCAAATTCATCCTTAGTTGTTTTCTTTGCTTGATGCAGCCTTATAATTTGAACTTAATGATTTTTATGCTGAATATAATCTTCCATTATACTGTATATCAGTTTAGATCTCAGTCTTTTTACTCAAACAAGTTTACCCTCAGGAATTTCCATTTTTTAGAAGATTGTGGAAAGAAAAAAAACTTATATACTTGCCCCTAATTAAATAATTTGAATAATTGCCCCCGCGACCCTGAATACAGGATAAAGCGGTATAGAAGATGAGTGAGTGAGTGAGTGAGTGAGTGAGTAAGTAATTGCTCCTTTACAAAATGCAACATTGTTTCCTCATATTGAAGACTTAGAGTAAATAACTAATTATTTATTATTTTAAAATAAATAATTTTAACTAAATTGTAAGAATGCTCTTTTTGTCCTTATGCCATATTAGCCTGCTTGTTAGTTTTTGGCATTTTGTGTAATTGCTAATCCTACTGTATGCTTAATCAGCCATTACAAACATCTGTACATCTTTAGGACTCATTAAAAACCACTTTCTTCTAACTAATAATGTTGAATCAGTCATTAATAGCAACCACCCAGCCTTCATGATCATGTGACTTGTGGTTTAGCAAGGGTGCTATTTTACCACACATGGCCCTGTTTCCTGTTTCCTGTGTTTCTCTGCTTCCTGTTAAAGAATTTGTGCAAAAAGTGTCCTTTACACTTCCCTGAATGGCCATTCCCTTCTGCGGTCAGAAATGAAGCAATAAACTCTGGGTACACACACACACACACACACACACACACACCAATAAACTCGACTCATCAGGAGGAAGTAGGCCACTCTTACTCATGTTCGGTATCGATGTCATATAATTTAGTCCACACGCACACACACACACACACACTTACACACACACACACACTTACACAGACACAGATATCTGTATATAGAGGTGGCCAAAAGAATTAAGACAATGCCTTGACATATGCCTTGTATTGTGGTTCTCTTTGTTCACAAAACAGGTGATGATGTCTGAAAGTAGTTCTTGTCTATCTGGTTGAAGGATCGTGCCAATTACAATCCGGTGGTTTATTTTAGGGATATAACAAATATGTGGCAGGACTTTTACTTTCTAAAGCTAGGGAATTCCTAAGTGAATTGTGAATGTCTGTGGTAAAATTCTGTGCAACATCTTCAGGAAGTAATCGAGCAGACATAGACTAAATAACACCAGAGTACTTCAGAGGTCTATTTGACTCTGTCCAGCCGGCTTGAGCAGGTTTTAAGGAATAAATTGCTTTATACTAAATATTGATCTTTATATAACAAAATATTCTTATTATCTTGATTGTCATTATGCAAACAAACAAACAAAAAAAAACCTGATAATGTCGTTTATTTAGTTTTGTCTCAATACTTTTGGTCACCACGCACAGACACAAAGTAACCACTAGATGGCAGTACAGTTCTGTTTCACTTTCACAGCAGCAACACTGTTTTCAATATTGCACCAAAGCCTTAAAATCTGTTTTAGAAATTTAATAAAATAATGTTGCTACAATATATCCCATAAAATATGTTCACGATACAAATGTAAATCTGTACATTTAGTCCAACACTGCAGTTTAAGGCCTGTCTCTGAGACTGTAAATGTTAAAAAGAGAAGTCCAGGAAAACATTTATTTAAAAAAAAAAAAAAAAAAAACTTACTGCATATTACATTTTTGTATTACAGGTTGTAGATGAGAACGGAATAAATCAGCAAAAAAAAAAAACATATACAAATAGCATAATCCTTATCTCGGTCCTAATGCGGTCAGTTTTGTGCTAATTTAGCTAACCATGCACGAAATCTAGCCTTTCTTCTTTGTTGTAAACAAATAGCTTCAATTGGATTAAAGCATTAGCACCATCAATGGTCATAAGTAAAAATGCATAGAACAGCTGGGGCTAATTTCTTCCCAGCCCGGACTGTAGATTTACCAGTGTCTCCCACACATAGAGTATACAGTACATGAACTGCCCAAGTACAGTATATTAACAGCCAGCTAAATATACAGTATTTGAGCTGCCTCTTTAAAAATCTGACGGCAAGAATGATGCCATTGGCAATCTATTAACTAGTATTAGACAGTTCCCTATCACACTAGCAGAAAATACAGGTACAGGAGCGATAGCATGAGAGCAAAGCGAAAAGACAGCATGATTAACCCGTTAAACTCAAGCAGCACAGTACTAGCAACCTGGTATTAGTAAAGAAATAATAATAAAGAAATAAAACAGCCACTTATATGGAAGTCCTGCTGGTGTGTGTTGCTGGGAGAGAATTCAGATATCAAACTATGCAATTTGGTTTAGGGTACGTTATGTAAAACTACATGTGTAAATCATAATGCTCTTTTTGATCTTTTTTTTTTTTAATGTAGGTTATCATATTGCCTAGGTTGTGCTAAAAAAGGATATGTCACCCTATATGGTGCAATCCTGACCCCATTTATTTATTAAAACATAGTTATGCAAAGAATTAAAAAAAAACTGTTCTCTGACAAACAGTGCCATCTTAATACAGTGAAGAGTGTTTAGTTAGTAATGTTTTACTTTATCTTACTCTGCACAAAAGACAGGTAGATGGAGGGAATATTTAGTAGGTTTCATCTCTAAAACGTGAAATGAACAGAAATATCAAATAAAAAAAATATATTGTGTTGAAGGTCATATATATTTGTTGTATGAAGTAAAATACTAGTAGTCGTAGTAAAAATTGGTTCTGACAAGTAATGCCGGCCCGCTCCACGGACTACAACAGCGAGTATATTACACACCTGTTGGAAACGCTGTTTACAGAAGCTTTTAGTGAGTGTATTTGGTAAAGGTTAACAAATGCTTTAACTAAAAACAAGGAACAAAATTAGTCTGTCTGTTTATTTAGCTTGTCAGCCCGGCAAACATGGTAGCATTAGGTCAGTGAGGCAGCTCACCCCTCCCCAGTGGTCTGAAGTGGGCTAGCCCGTAGTGGTCCCACATGGGGTTTGGGCAAGACTGTATTAGGCCAATGTGGGATTTCATGGGTTAGCCCTGGCCCACACTGTCCACAGTGTGAGGGTAAAACAGTTTGACCGTAGGCATGTTCACACACACGAACATGATCATAAACCAGAACCACTTGACTTGGCAGTAACACTCCTTTAAAAACAAAAAAGCAAAAGTGTACCTGAGGTTACTCTTATATTACAAGCTTACCCTGTGCTTGCTTCATGTTTCTCAGCATTAGCATGTGCTCACCTTTATACTGATTTATAACTTGTATAATAGTGCAGAGGTAGCTGGTGAGTAGAAAAAGGTGTATGTGCAAATTGAAAAAAAAAAAAGATGAAAAAGATTTTTTTGCAATCACAAAAATTTTGTATTTCAAAATGTAGGTTCCTATTCGTAATAATAATAGCTTTAGCCCATGAGATGCTCTATGATAAAACTATCAACCATAATATAATACAAATTTCTTAATAGAAAAATGCACAGTTACTGATGAGTGATCTGATTATTTTTAGCTTTGGGAGACCACACTGTTGTTAAACACCATGTTACGCCGGCAACCATTTTGGATAGTTAGCCTGACTTATTGTCATTCTGCTAGCAGAGGTTGTGTTGATACTGTAATATTAAAGGAAAAAGTTAATGTATTTTACCTAGAAGTAAAATTTTGGAAACAAACAAACAAACAAACATAAAAACCCAACGTTTTGACAGAGTAAAGGGAAACTTGAGTTTTTCTAAGTGTGATTCATAGCTCCGCCCCCTTTAGTCTTCAAGAGATGACACATTTCTTTTTGCTGTCTTCCTTGTTTTCTGAAGCTGAAAAAAAAAATTGTAGTGAGGATCAAAACTCGAGCGGCACAAATCTGTGCCTGTGACAAAGCATAATTGAATGATAATTTAATAAAAATATGTACTTTTATAACGTCTAAATTTTACCACTACCAAAATATGTGAATGAAGACTCTCGAAATGAGAATATTAATATTTTTGGGGGTCATAGAACATCTGAAAACAACCAGAAAAACATGATGGGTGATGGGCGTCCCTGTGCTATTTCTCTGCCTTTGCGACCCATTTTTTAAATTTATAATTTTTATATAGTTGGTTAAAGTGAACTAAAATTCAGTTCATCGTATTGCCTAGGTTATACTGGAAAAAAAGGATATGTTATGTTATACTGCATAATCCGGAGCCGTATACATGTTTACTATAAAACAACAGCCAAATATAAAATGGCTAAAATGCTCTTAGTTTAAAAGGCTAAGAAATAGTAGAGGTTATATGCTAGAGCCTGGATGGGTGGGATGGGTTTCTGTTGGACTTATACCTCTATCTCACCTATGTGGTGTGACTCGCGGAAACGTAATCACAGCGCCAAAAATCGCGGTGAATCATGATGAACCGTACTAACGGCCACCACGCAAAACCGTGTGGGTGAGATATTAAAGTTCAGCAAAAAACAAATTTCCCAAGTTTCTACTTAGCTCAAATCTTTTCAATTGGCCATGATATGTTTGGTGTCTGAAATTGGCTTGAATCAAGGTTGCATTGCTAAGTAAAATTAAATAGCATGACTTGCGTAGGTGGTGTCTGACTGACACCTTCATCTGCTTTTATCTATAAAAATGGATGATGTTTATCACATCGCGCAAGCAGCTAGAACAAAGCTGGTAGCATATAAAGAAGTAAATTGTTGATCAACTACGTATTTGTGGCTTAAAGGGACAAGTTTAATTGCTTTGATAACATGCCTTGAATAACACTTCAATTCTAATTTACAGTTTTGACAAGAAAACATAATAGTTACCTAGCATCATGACTAAGCCAAAGTCTAGACTAAAATAAAGTACATTAAAAAATTTTTAATCAGTAATAATGAACTGATTTAACATACCCTGATCGTCAGTTTGTGGCTCTGTGCTCTTTTTATTTTTCTTCTTTTTACTCTTCTTTTTCCCAGACACGGGCGTTTCAGCAGTCGATTCCTCGGGGCTCTCTGTAATGTCCTCCATGGCACTGGTGGTTGATCTCAGATTTGTCGAAGTGGAGGCAGCAGGATCTCCAGCACCCGTTTCCCCTGTCTCATTTTTACCCGCACTTTTCTGTTTAGATTTTCGCAGGAAAGAAAATCTTTTCTTCTTTGAAGGTACGCATGATATTTTGGAACCTTTTTCTTCCTTCCGAGACATATTTGGGGTTTGCGATTCCAGCATCTCATTTTCTTCTTCCACTGGATTCCCAACTCCTCCAAACTTTTCGAGAGATTCCTCCATTTTACTCATTAGATCTAGTGAAGTGAGGTCTTCAGGAAGACCACCAAGTGCTAACAGGTATTTGGGGTTGTGGTATTTATGGGCGGGCACTTTCAGAGTGCCCTTCTCTCCAAGACTCACTTGGAAGCGGGAGGTGGCCGGTAGTGTGGGTCTTGTTGTTACCGTCACCCGGGTTGATGGAGCTGTATTACGCTTGGTAATGCTGAACTCTTTGAAGAGATTAAGCTCGCGTGACATGGCGTAAAGCTCTCTAAAGTCCCGGTCGAACATTTCGACAATCTGTCCCGACATAATGATGATTATGTTTCTGTCCATACGTGATGAACTCCATGAGAAGCTGGACAACACAAGAGACAAAAATATTACATATTGTCTCACTGCATAATCACATAAAAGTGTAACTCTATTTATGGTCCTGCAGTTTATTATTATTAAACAAAAGTAAACAGATAGATTAATAGTTTCAATTGAAATCTCAATTTGTGTCAAAATATTTTTTTTGTGAAATCGTTTGGTGGTGTGCTGTGGCCTACCACAAAGTAGAGTTACTGTTATACCCTAAAGTGGATTATTTTCCTATAACATCACATCCTGAAGGTTTTTATGCATATTACACAGCAGTGAACTCAGGGCACGAGATGGGGTACACCCTGTATGGGTGCCAGCAATTTGAAAATGCCAGTTAGGTATAATGTATTTATATGTGTTACCTATAACATGTGTTATAGCATCCTTGTGGGTTTTATTAATTACCATTAACTACTTAGAATGTATTAATTGTACTTAAGGTAATTGCTTTTATGAATAAACAAAATCATTATGATTATCCCTTACTGCTACAGACTATTTATAGGTTTCTATTTCACTAAAGACAGTTGTACATGCTACATAGCATTTCTTTCAGGACATTTTGCAGTACTTAGCCATTTACTTAACATGTAATTGCATGGATCCTTACTCTTTTTTACAAAGGGCCTGTTTAATTCCAGCCTAATAACATGCACACTTGATAGCTGATAAGCTAGCTTGATTAAACAAGAGGAATCAGGTGGGGCTGGAATGAAAACCTGCTCGTCTGGAATGAAAACCTGCAGCCACAAACCTGCCCATTATGGATAAGCATGTAGACCAAAATTACAGAGCTACAGAATTACTACTATCCTTGACGGGACATGTTTGCTTTTTGTTTTCTGAAACTAGCACCTACTGTATGTTTTTTAAAAAAGATTTGGGATTACTGAGTAATTAATAGTAGGACATGTCTGGCTTAATGTTGTCAAATAAAATCCCTCTTATTTGTTCTTTCCCATTGTGAAACAAATCCAACAAAAGCAATATAGTCCTTTCATGTATTTAAGGTTAATACTTACAATAACACTATTACATTGGAAGTGGCCATAGTAAAAAAAGATGCTTGTATTGTTTACCTATAGTACACACCGTTCAGCTATAACATTATGACTGCTTGCCTAATATTGAGCACTGTGAGCTATGTCACCTTTCTATGGGAACCAGCATTAACCCTTTCAGCATTCTGAAAAAGCTCTACTACACGAGCCTGCCATTACTCCCCACATGCATCAATAAGCCTTGGCCATGCATGCCCCTGTCCTCGGGTTCACCGGTTTTCCTTCCTTGGACAGCTTTTGGTCGGTCCTGACCACTGCAGACTGGAAACCCAACATCTCACTAGAAATGCAGTTTTGCAGTTGCTCTGATCCAGTCCTCTAGCCAACACAATTTGTCCCTTGTCAAAGTTACTTAAATCCTTACGCTTGCCCATTTTTTTCTGCTTCCAGTACATGAACTTCAGAAACGAAATGTTAACTTGCTGTCTAATACAGTGTATCTCACCCCCTGCTAGGTGCCACTGTAACAAAATAAGTTAACTGTAGCTACTGTGAAAATTGCCAAATTGTGATGGCTAGATGACTCGACCAACTTCAAAAACAGCAGGTCTTGTGGGATGTTCCTGGTCTGCAGTGGTGAGGACATACCAAAAGTGGTCCAAGGAGAAAGAAAAATGGTGAACTGGTGACAGTGTCAAAGGTGGCCAAGGCTCACTGATGCATGTGGGGGGAAAAACCACTGTAGTAAAAACTGCTGAAAGGTGAATGCTGGTTCTGATAGAAAGATGTCAGACTGTAGTGCATTACTGTTTTGGTGAGAAAAGCGGGAAACTGATCAATAGTATGCAAGTGGTCATAATGTAATTACTGATAAGTGTATTTCATGACTAAATAATGAAATAAGGCTTGAGCCTGTTCTAGGGAATTTAGGTACAAGTCCTGATACACCCTGGATTGGGACAAGCACCCATACACATACACTACACTACAAGTAATTTGGAAACAGTAGTTAGGCTGCAATAAAGGTCTTTCACATGGCTTTTGGGGGAAACCCCGAGGAAACCCACCAAGCACAAGAGAAGCATGTAAAATTGAACCCACAACCATGGAGGTTCAAGACAGCAGTGCAATACACTAGGCCACTGTGCCACTAATTTAGTAAATATAAACCAAAATTTGGCCAACTCTGCATTAGCATAAAATTAATAAGTAGATATGCTGTCTTACTTGGACACTAGAAGGGCTTTATGTTAAAATGCTGTTCATCGACTACAGCTCAGCATTCAACACCATAATTCCCTCCACACTCACCACCAAGCTGGAGCACCTGGGACTCAACTCATCTCTGTGCCAGTGAATCTCTAATTTTCTAAGTGACAGACTACAGGCAGTAAGGATGGGTGGACATGTCTCAGCCTCCCTCACTCTCAGCACTGGAGCCCCCCAGGGTTGTGTTCTGAGCCCCCTGCTGTACTCTTTGTACACATATGACTGTGTGGCCACTATTAGCTCCACCACCATCATTAAGTTTGCTGATGACACAGTGGTGGTGGGCCTGATCTCTGACAACAATGAGTCGGCCTACCTGAAGGAGACTGGGAATCTGGAGAACTGGTGCCAGAGGAACAACCTCCTTCTAAGAGTCTCAGTAAGACAAAGGAGTTGATAGTGGACTTCAGCACTAAGCAGGAAAGGAACTACCAGACCCCCATCATCAACAAGAGCCCAGTGGAGAGAGTGGAGAGCTTCAAATACCTCGGTGTTTACATCACACAGGACCTGTCATGGTCCCGTCACATCAACACCGTGGGGAAAAAGACGACAGCGTCTTTACCACCTCAGACGCTTGAGACACTTCAGACTGCCCTCCAAGGTGCTCAGGAACTTTTACTCCTGCACCATACAGAGCATCCTGACGGAAAACATCTCAACCTGGTTCGGAAACAGCACCATGCAGAACAGACGAGCTCTACAGAGGGTGGTAAGATCAGCTAAGCGCATCATCCGCACGAGCTCCCTGACCTGCACTCGATCTACAGCAAGCGGTGCTGGACCAAGGCCAGGAGAATTGTGAAGAACCTCAATCACCCCAGCAATGGACTTCTCTCTCTGTCAAGGTCAGGAAAGTGATCCCGCTACCTGAAGACCAACACAGAGAGACTGAGGAGGAGCTTCTTCTCGCAGGCAATAGGGTCTCTTAATCAGTACACCACACAGTATTGATCCATTTTGCACTTCCACACACACGGTTTTGCACTCACTGTGGACATTCTGGACATTCACTTACACTAGTGGCTACTGCACAACTACACATTCGTGGACATTAGTTAAATTATCACGAGTCACTTTAAATATGTCACTTTCAAGCATATTTGCACACCCCCCTGGACGTTCTGTTACCCGGATGCACAGTCACTTTAAACCCGTGACATTTCTATTTATACTCAATTTATATTCAACCTCATTCCCAAACATACAGTCCTTAATTCTAAATCTCTGTATTGCACAGCTGTTTTTATTTTCTTATTTTCCATATTTTTCATGTAAAAAAGATGTTTCTTATATTGTATATTTGGTCCTGTACAGTACGGCTGTCTCTTATTTTTCTATATTTTTCATATATTTCTCTTATATTGCATATTTTGTACTGTACAGTTATGTTATTTTATTTTAATTCTATATTTTATTTTATTCTTTCCTAGTTAAATTTACCTTCTGTTTTTTTTTTAATATTTATTTTCTATTTCATAATCTTTTATTTTAAGGTCATGGGCAGTTGTCTAAGCATTTCACTGCATATCGTACTGTGTATGACTGCGTATGTGACAAATAAAATTTGAATTAGAATTTTCTGCCCTATAGTCTTTCAGTCATTTTCTTCCTAATAGTCTTGTCACTTCATGACAGCTGTACAGGAGTGAATTTTTATTTAACTCATCAGTTAAAATTACATTAAATCCTAAAATTATGCATAATTAGACTGATTTGAGTGACAGTTGCATTGCATGTGTCAAACCGTTAACTGTCTGCTCTACATCATTTTAGCTAACCGCTAAGCAGCTAACTGGAATTGCTGTAGTTTAGTTTACCACAAGAAATGTTGACACAGGGGTGACAGGTAGGGTATTGACGATGAAGTTTAACCAAATGCAAATAACATTAGCATATGAATTAACATTAGCCATCTCAGAACTTCAGCTAAGATAAAGCTACGCTAGCTTGTGGTAAATGAGCTAACCAACAGCCAGCCTCAGTCGTGCTGCCAATTTGCACATTTATGGTTTAAATGGTTCTTTAGGCGGGGTCAGTTATTGTCAAGATGGCGATGACAAGAGCTTCTACAGTTGAGCTTTAAAACCGCTCTTTAGAAAACCTGTGGATGACGTCACAGAGGGTTTGTCCAGTTCTGATACAGTTTTTGGATGGGATAACCACCGTGTTGCTTCACCATGTAATGGACAATTAATTGTAGAGTCCAGCTCATGTTCCGTCCACAGCTTGTGTAAACTGTCCTCAAGCCCTCATGTAATTACAAATGTGCTGTCGGCTGGAAATTTTTGTTTACTGTATTCATTCTCAACCAAACACAGGGTTAGATGTTAAGACATCGTAAGGGTTCAAAACAAACAGAGCCAGTTTACTCACCTGTACGATCCAAACATCACTTTGTCTCCATCTACAAGCATGTATTTGTTGTTTAAACTCCCAGGGATCCTCCCACAGGACAGGTCAATTCCTATACCTCTCAGCAGGCGGGTACGGATATGCTAGAAAGGCAGATTGGTTTACAGTCTTAATCAAATGTTATGGTGCAACTCTGATGGTGGTTTCATCTGCAACTCAAAACCTGTTTGTATTGATGCTTTTGTTCTTGTAAATGATTGTTTCTATAGTAACAACTAATTCACAGAGGTTTTATGGAAGATTGTCTACATAAAAAAATGGATTTAAAAACGAATGTGTGTAGATGATGCAGTGGTGAAGTTATCTTTGAGGAGATCACACATCGGGAAATTAAGAAAGTGTGTTCATGGAACGACTGTTTACAGCTGCTATAACTGTTATGCTTTAATAAAACATAGTAATCATAGTCTAGGTTTAGTATTAAAGGAATAAAACACTTTTCCTACAAGAAACCTGATTGATCCTGCCATCACACCATTGATTTTTTATAAAGCAGCACACCTAAATATGTTTTATGACAAATGCATATAATACACTAAATCAATTTCTGTTTCAATCTTAAATGTTAATCGAAATTTCGGAATAAATCATGTTCTTCCGTGTTTTGTATTCTGCTCACCTGGAGATGCTGAGGCCCGACCTCTAGTCTGCTGCACATGTCGAGGAAGTGTGGTCCTCCTTTACTGTCCAGTATAATGTAGACAGAAACGCTCCGCTTGGACGCTGCATCCAGAAGATCTTGTAGGATCTGAAGATCTGTTAGAAGGTCCATGACAATTGCGATAACCTGAAAAAAAAAAAAAAAAATTTATTGGTTAAAATAGACTTAAGTAAAAAAGTATGATAAGTAATTTTATGGCAACAAAAACTGTTTGTTCCAAAAACTGTTCCAAATCCCATGCCACAATATTCACCATAACATGTCAAAGCGACTATTTTATTCTTATTACATCACCGTTGTCCAATGGTTGGCTGCAATGACCTATGACTTCACATCAGTGCTGTAAAGTTGCTGCAAAGGTAAGATAAGTTGCTGAAGAAGTCCATTACAGGCAATCTGGAAACACCAATTGGCCTACCATGCATCTTTTTAGACTGGGGAACCCGAGTAACCAGGTGAAATCCGGAAAGGATGGGGAGATCACACAAACGGGACACATACTGTACATAAAGACCAGAGGTGAGACTTAAAACCACAATCCTGGAGATGCAAGGCCACAGTGCTAACCACTAAGCCACGTTAGTTGTTCTTTCAGCTGCACAGGATTTTACACAGGATTCCCTTCCTGACTCAAGCCTTTTATTATATCTGGACTTGGGATTTTTTGGACTTCGTACTTGCATTGTCAGGAAATCAAATCTACAGTACTATATTGAGACAACCCGTTGTTGACATACAAAAAAAAAAAGAGCCTGATCTGTCAATGGTTTCGGTTTTCTACTCTTCAAGCATATTACTGACCAGCTAGCACGCAAATTGTTTATGGGAAAGTGAAGTCAGTTCTATTGTTGAGAAACATACCTATGCATGAAAAAGTACCTACTGAAAGCAGCATGCAAAATGAAAGCAAAACTATGACAAGGCTGTGGTTATCTGTGTAAGCAATAAAAAAAAAGAACAGGGTGTGCTGTTACGGGAAATAAATCAACGGCAAGGTGGTGAGATGTGAGGAAATAATAACTTTCCATATCATTTTTCAGATCAAACAAATAGTTTAAAGTTTAAATATGCTGTTTTTATCTAAATAATGTCTAGATAACAAACCATGCATTCATGGATGATTGAACTGATATAAACCACAACAGAAGAATGATTCAGTATTTCTCTGAATGACTCATAATTCAGTCTCTAAACTAATATTGCGTTACCTACCAAAAAAAAAACCTACCCATGATAATAAAATTTTTCATGCAACAGAAATTTTGCATTAAGCGCAGTTTCAATCCAAGGTTCTAACTAGGAATTAGTAACATGACAAGAACATCATACGAGGGCCATCCAAGTCAAACAAGGACTTACTTGTGAATGAAGGCAATAAAATATTTAAAGAGGCGTGGTCAGGGAACACTGAGGGAACTTTCTACCTTGATGGTATTCAAGCACAAGTAAAATGCTGGGATTGGTGCATTAGTGTGTTTTTACTTTTATGCTCTGTTACCCTGCACAATCACAAGTCCTGGTCTGGCTTGAACAGCCCTTGTAAATTTCTGTGTATCATAATACCAATCCAGCAGTGATCTGGACTTCCTTAGTATTTCCTTAGTATGTTAAATGCCTTTAAGACATTGTGCAACCCATTAAACATTGCATTAAATTAAATGGAATTGACGTTGCTTTATGTTTAATAGAACTTGGATGCTGCTAGTTGATGGACCAGTTTTTTTTCCATGTTAGTGCTGTAAGACAAAAAATACTCTGAAGCATGCTAGAATTCAAGCTCCCAAAATGTCAAGTTAGTACATGCCTACACGGTACAAATACAATCACTTGGAATGCAGCTACAAGACAAAAATCTTAAAATACTCTGCAACATACATACATGTATATTATTATAATTTTTTTGTGCATCCTTTGTGTACAGTATATACAGTAAATATAACCCCAAGCAAAATGGAAATTAGATTTTTATGACACTTTGATGACTTTTCCATTAAATATGTAGCATTGCCAATATCTATCATACAGTTGCCATGAATGTGGGAGAAGCGAAGATGCCGCAGAATTTGAAGAATGTCAACTGTCTGGTCATACACCATAGCGAAACCTGAAACCATGACCATATGACGATCCTACTGGGTATCTGGGTACAGGATGTTGTTCAAGGATCCTAGTCATAATGCTAAACACAAAGCTAACCCAGCTGGCCTTTACTGGGAATACCTGCTCATTTTTCCAACCACACCCTTCAATTCAGCTGAATGAGCAAGCACATAAACTTTCTCTTTCTTTTTTTAATGGCTTTGAATCTACAGTATGTGGAAAGTATATAATAATATTAACACATACACCACATAATGGACACTATCTAATAGATAAGCAATGCCAAAGAGGACATACCAAAGGCTTGTAACTGATCTGAAACAATTTCCTACATTGCAGGCAGTTCTACATTTAAGAGCTTATGGCAAAATGTTTTAAATGGAAGTACAGTAATGAGAATGTACCCTTAAATATACGGCGCTTTTAGAAAGACAGCAATAGGAAATCAAAGTTTCACCCAGGGATGGACTCATCAGAAATGTGTTATCTAGTCTAGTATTTGGGCGGGTTCGAATGTGCTGCACTGTTCCAGAAAACTGACTCAGTGTAAGAGGATAAAAGTTCCTGTGATGAGGGATGACTTCATATTTCCATAGTGCTTATCCATCCCCGAAGGATCGGTCTTAAAGCAGGGAATCATGTTGCAATATTGACAAAGATTCAGGGTTCTATCATTACCTCACAAATAAATATATATTTCCAAGTCTGCTTAGTGGCTTTGTTTTCTCTAAATGCACTGTTCAGCAGGAGCTTTCTGGTTTATTGTTATTGGTCTTACTGTAAATTTGCTGCTTTGGTTGTTGTTACATCACAAAGTAAGATTTTATTGAACTAATTGTAAAACATAAGAGAAAAAAATGGTTTGATCAGTGATTTGATATGAAACTAGAGTTTTCATAACAGATGTTTTAAAAAGTTTTGTCATATGTGTATAATATTAATATTCAGAATAAATACTAAAAACTACACCACAAGCAAGCTATTACTTAAATATGTACAGTATTTTTTGTTTATTTATCAGAGCTTTCTGACCTATCACTGATATTTTTGTAAATATAAAAAATATGAAATGATTTTTAATTGTATAAGGTTCCATCAGTGTAAAAAAAAAAAACTGATTTACAGACATTTTTGTTTTTGGGTTCCTGAGGTTGTCATTCAATTTGAAGGGAAGTTTAAAACTAAGTCAATAATAAATAGAATATGTGTTGGTTATTTTAATGGTAGGCTGTGATTTCCAGAACTGTAAATAAAACCAAACAAACAACTAATAATAATAATAATAAATACAGTACATAACTCACATTCCCTGGCTTTGCATTGAGATGCTGTATCCTGAGAGATAAAGTAAGAATGTCCAGGGGGCCTAAAAAAAATCTTCATACATTTAGGGAATATTTGGGTCCACAGATTCCAGGTTGTTAGGTGGAGTGTCCTGAAAGGTCACCAGCTCTAACACATATGCTTTTCTTTTATCAGCAAAGGCATACAAAGGCACGGACCATGGTGTACCACGAAATTATACAACTGTAATTCAATGCATGACACCGCACCAGATGTGTTAAAACAAATTCAGTATTTACAAAACAAGGACACGAATGTAGAAGATGTTTTATAAATAAACTTTCATGTTGCCTTGCCCTTTCAGGGTACGGCTTCGATTTCTCTCTCTCTCTCTCTCTCTCTCTCTCTATATATATATATATATATATATATATATATATATATATACAGTATATTAAACATAACATGTAAACATTCACAGTGCAGAGTGGAAAAAGTATGTGAACCTGACTTCTCCAAGAGCCAATTGGAGCCAGGAGTGAGCCAACCTTGAGTCCAATCATGATATTGGATGTGTTGCTGAAAGCTGTCCTGCCCTTTAAAAACACACACCAGTTTTGGGTTTACTGGTTTCAAGAAGCCCTGCCTGATATAAACCATGCCTCAGAAAAAAAGAGCTCTCAGAATACCTACAATAAAGAATTGTTGACTTGCATGAAGCTGGAAAGGGTTACAAAAGTATCTCCGAAAGCCTTGATGTTTATGCGTCCACGGTAAGACAGTACTGTTGCTACTCTCCCTAGACGTGGTCACCTGGTAAAGATGACTGCAAGAGCACAGCGCAGAATGCTTAATGAGGTAAAGAAGAATACTAGAGTGTCAGATAAAGACTTACAGAAATCTTTGGCACATGCTAACATTTTTGTTGACACATCTACAATAAGGAAAACATTAAACAAGAATGGAGTACATGGGAGGACACCAGGGGGGAAGCCATTGCTGTCCTAAATAAATATTGCAGCACGTTTGAAGTTTGCAAAAGAGCACCTGGATGTTCCACAGGACTACTGGCAAAATATTCTGTGGACAGATGAAACCAAAATTAAGTTGTTTAAAAAAAAAACACACAACACTATGTGTGGTAAAAAAAGGCACAGCACACCAACATCAAAACCTCACCCCTACTGTAAAACATGGCGGAGGGAGCATCATGGTTTGGGGCTGCTTTGCTGCCTTAGGGCCTGAACAGATTGTTGTCATTTATGGAAAAACAAATTCCAGAGTTTATCAAGACATTTTGCAGGAAAACGTAAGACCATCTGTCCACCAACTGAAGTTCCGCAGAGGATGGGTGATGCAACAGGACAATGACCCAAAGCATACAAGTAATTCAACAAAAGGATGGCTTCAGCAGAACAAAATATGCCTTCTGGAGTGGCCCAGTCCTGACCTCAACCCGATTGAAATGCTGTGGCATGACCTTAAGAGAGCGATTTACACCAGACATCCCAAGAATATTGCTACACTGAAACAGTTTTGTGAAGAGGAATGGTCCAAAATTACTTCAGATTGTTTTGCAGGTCTGAACTGCAACAACCGGAAACGTTTGATTGAGATTATTGCTGCCAAAGAAGGGTCAACCAGTTAATTCCAAAGGTTCACATACTTTTTCCACCCTGCACTGTGAATGTTTACATGTTATGTTCAATAAAAACATGAAAACATATAATGTTTGTGTAGTATTATTTTAAGAGCACATTTTTTGACCAATTCATGCAAAACTCCACGTAATCCCAAAGGGTTCACATACATTTTTCTTGCAACTGTGTGTGTGTGTGTGTATATATATATATATATATATATATACTAAGGAAATATATATACTTATTCACCCTATGCATGGAGACATTTCATTATTACATTTAAATTGTTTCATTTAAATTAATTTAATGTTTTCCTTTAAATTAAATTTAAATTGTTACTTTAAATTGTTTCACTGTTAGCTACCTATGTTTGCAGAGAAGGAAGAAAATACTGAAATAAGTAAATAAATAAACAAATTCTCCTTTGCATGTATCTTCAACACTTGTAAAGTTTTATCAAGGAAAGCAAGACGCAACTGTAGTGTTGTTTAGTGTTAAATATTAAATATATACACATTACTTCAGAACTACATCTAGAGACCTTTAAATCTATGACGTCAATAATCAACAGCACCGTTCAATATAGTGTATAGGAGCATTAAGTGTTTTGAGAGAACCTTGTGCGCTTCTTGGATCAGCCTACGGACCACTTCTTTAATGTGCGGCCCGTTGTCTTTGGGCGGGTGTGTGTGCACCATGACGCGTGTGACGCCTCTAAAGAAGCCAGCCGAGTTTATCCAGCCGATGTCCAGCAGCGGCACCTCGGTGTCGGACACCTCGGGGAAGTAGGTCGAGCGTAACGACGTCGTGTCGTCCGCATGCCTGTCCTCGTGCTCACCGTACTGCTCGACGCTGCTGTTGATCGCTTTGATCTCGCGCGCCGACAGAAAGTCCTTGACGTTGTCCGCGCGGAGGCGCGTCTTGAACGCGCCGTCTCCGTTCCGCAGCAGCTCCTCGATCGCCGCGCGGTGCGTCTCGCTGTAGTAGAACTCCGGCCTGTTCTCCGGGACGTTCTGGCCGATCTGCCCGTCCTCCATGCACTGAAGCTGAGACTCAGCCATTGCTGCTCCTTAACAGCGGACCCTTACCTTAGTTTAATATTATTTTCTTTTTTTTTTTGTTTGTTTGTTTACTTGTTTTCTGCCTTACTTCAACTCACGAGCGCGGAAGTAGCGCAAGTGGCGCTAACCTGGTCATGTGGCGCGAGCACAAAGGTGAGCGCGCAGGTAGGCGTGGATTAATCAACACGCGAAACGTTCCACGCGGATCCCCGGGCAATCCCTTTACTTTACACACGACATACTTCAAATTGTTTCACTGTTAGCTACCTATGTTTGCGTAGAAGAAGAAAAAATACTCAACTCATTAAATAAATAAATAAATAAATAAACAAATTCTCCTGTGCATGTATCTCAAACACTTAAAGTAAAGTTTTATCAAGGATAGTATAACCAACAGTTTCTAGATACTCCTACAGCATGCCTAGCAACTACACCACCTGCAGCCTGCAGTGTGTTAGTTATTACAAGTTTACTACAGTTACTGTATTTTATAACTACAATGTACAATGCTATTAATTTATGACGTGCCATGGATTTAAAGGTTACTAGATAATAAATGATTTATAGCAACTTTGATGTAAACATGAACTAGAGTAGCTTTTTTTTTTTTTTTTTACAGGTGTTCCATCTATCCGTGCTACATCCTATCATTTTATTATAATTTTTTTGTAATTACAAAATTAATTCATTTCGTTGAGCATTATTTTATGGGCATGTTTGAATATCAGAATATGCTACCCTAAATTTTCCAATAAATATGTTATAATAAATTATGAAGACATAGTCCACTTACTGTTATAGTATTGTACATTTACCCCTTTAGATACAGCGGTACCTCGAATACGTATGCAATTCATTCCAGAGATGAGTTGTTAAGGTGGCATTTTGTATTGCAAGAGCAAAACATATTTTCTCATAGGAAATAAAATAAAACCAGATAATCCTGGCGTAAAAGCGGCAGCGATAAAGCTAGTACCAAGTAGTGCCAAGCAATAACTATGGAGACAAAAGTGGAAATAGGCTAATTGAGAGAATGGAGTGAGATGATAAAAGATGAAAGTTCTTTTTAACATGAATCGTTCAACCATTAGCACAATTCTAAAGAACACTGTACTGTAATATACTGTGTATAGCCAATTGTGTTATCTAGACAATGTTTGTTGGACTTAAGAATAAGCTCTCAGAACAGAACTTGTTCATATGTAGGGGACTTACTGTACAGTGCTATTAATTAATGCCACATTAATTAATGGCATCATGGATTTAAAGGTTTCTAAATATAGTTATGAATTATTTTTAGCAGCTTTAAATGTGATAACATGAACTAGCTTGTTCTGTTAATCTGTGCTACCTATCAATTTTTGACCGGCAAGCTTGGGAATCAGTTCATTCATTTTGTTGATTATGTATCAGTATTTCGAATCAGAATATGCGACTTTAAATTCTTCAGTAAATATGTTATAATAAAGTATCAAGAAATGCTTCACTTATCTTTCCTGCCAGAATGTCCTACCAGTAGCACAAATTAATACATCATTCCACGCTACTTTCTCAATATATTATACCTATTCACGTTTTGAATGGTTATAACACCTCAAAATTATAATACAGCTTTATCGGCTGTAACATGCCGTGACTGGTGCATGCTGGTAGCCTTTTGTAACATGTTTTTAACGTCATCAGAATAAAATCCTTATCACTTTAACCCTGATAGCAGTTTCTGACACGTTGACTTAACGTTATCTGTCAATCCACTGGTCCACTAGTGCAATAAAACACACAAACCTTAAAAAAAAAAAAATCCTAAATATAAAGCAACAAGTTACTTGATAGAGTAACACAGATTTATGGGTGGTGCGCTGAAGCTGCCCAACATGACGCATTTTTCGGCAGCACGTGCGTGTTAACCATAGAGAGCATGATTGTTTAATTGTTTTCGTCTACATAACGTCACAAGGAAGAAATGCTTTGGAAGTGAATCAACAACACATACAAATTCAGTCGCTGTTGTTATTGTTTGCTTATTATATGTTTAAGGTGCAGTAATAATTTTTTCTTAAGAACTGTACTTCCTTGTACAAAAATCGCTGGAGAAACATGATGAATTTAAAATGGGTTAAGCTAGCCTTTGGAAAAGTTGATTAATTGGCTGAGAATACTTGCTTAAGTAACTTGGAGCATTGGGGTCTCGGGGGTGGGGTTCTCCAAGCCACATGCAAGACCTGGGTTTAACTCCCAGCCAGTGCCACAGGGGCAGCTCAGTGGTTATGCCGTTGGCTAACTGAGAAGAATGTCATATGTTTAAATCCAAGCACCAGCAAACTGTGACTGCTTGCCCCCTGAGCAAAGCTTTTAATCCTTAACTGATGTGTAATAAGATAAATATAAGTCGCTCTGGATAAGTGTGTCTTCCAAATACCACCAGTGCAATCTGACCCTTTTCATAGAATCTGTACAAGTCATCTAAAATGCAAGTGGCAGGACTTGGAAAGATGGGTAAGAATTATTCAATTGTTGACCTAACATTTAGGGATTTAATCTGCATCAAGAAAAAAATAAATAAAGGAAAAAACAAAAAACTTACACAATGCACCTTTAATTGTCGTGCTATTAATGTTTATAAGTTTGAAATATTGTAGTATAAGATTTAATTAAAATATAATATTATACTGCTTGTACTGATGAACTAAGAATAGGTTATGCTATGTACAGTATGAGACATGGTTATGTCACAGATTTCATTGTGCAAAAAGTTAATTGACAAAGGTGGGACATGACAAGAGGAACTGATGACAGTTGCATTGCTGTCATGACAGGGTGTGTATATGTCTCAGCTACTACTCTATGTAAAACCACAGTCTTACATGATAAAAAAAAACCCTCTAACATGCTGAAAACATTTATTTGTAATGCAGAACAAAAGAAAACGAACACAAAGTCTCAGAATACTGAGTTAAAGTAGCACTCAAGGAAGTCATCAATTAAATAAACACAAATATTGAAAAATCTCATGCAGGACGTGGACTCTATGCACTCATAAAGGAGTGATGTAGTTGGCAGGGAAGAGTCCTGTCCTTCCTTGTAGCCGTCCCACCCACCAGAAGGATTCTCCTTGGTCCAAAACCTCGATAATGTCTCCAGCACTGAAGTTCAACTCGTCCTGCTCCTCTGCTATGAAGTCATACAGAGCCTTGACCTTCATTAGTGATGATGCCTGCACATTTTACACACAAACACACAGACACACATAATATATCTGTAAATATTATTGCATTCTATGCAACTCAACCCAATATCCTAATATAGTTGAAAATAGCTAGACTGTGTGTTACCGGTGGAGGTGGAAGAGTCTCTGGACGATAAGGTGGGTCAGGTGGGCCTGAAGGTCCACTCTGATATCTTCTCTCCTGCAGTGACCACACACACACACACACACACAATTATTTTTGCACTCACTCGAGCGATCTACACCCCAACTTAAAAAAACTGTATAAGAAAAAAAAAAAGTACCTGAGGGGCCAGCATGGGATCTGCACTGTATAAGTGGCCCTGAATGACAGTGTAAGAAAACAAGTATATTAAATACAATAAACAAAGAAATATATCACTCAAATAAAATCAAACCAATCGTCTAAACAAGAATGATTGTTTCACATACAGTACCGTAGCTTAGTGTTACATACAAATAATTGTACAGTATGATTGTATGACAGTATGATTATTTCACAGTGTTTGCATTCTAACAATTATTTACAAACACACACAAAAAAATGCAGATTTCACACCTATCAGGGACGATTCCCCGCTGCGGCCCTTCCCAAATTCTACAGCACTTCTCTGTTCATTTACATCAACATTTTACAGTTAGGCATTTGGCTGACGCTCTTATTCAGGGCGACTTACAAAAATGCTTCATTCCACTCTTTTGTTTTTTCGTTTAATGACTACTTAATGCTCCTAGACACCACATCTTTGTGATAGCTTACAATGAAATAAAACTTAAGCCTCTCCAACGTGGTCCAGTCACTTGGTGCACCAAACAACTCTGTTAGGTTGAAGGTTACACACTTTTATGGGGACATTTACAGTATGCACACGCCTTGGCTGGAGGACATTTTTGTTGTCTATTTTGCTTCATGTTGTTTCTCAGCTCATGTTTCACTGTATTTTAGTTAAGTCTTGAGTAGCCTCAATATTTAATCTTCTTTGAATTGCAGCTAATGTTTATCTGTGTGTTTTTGCTTCGATGTGTATGAGGCTGATGATCCTTTGTCTACTTTTGCTCATGTCCTGTTCTGTCTTAGCCTCACCACAGCCTTGGAGTATTTCTGTGTTTTCTTCAGATTAAGTTAAAATCCTTAAATCCAAAACCAGTGTCCATGATTTTTCCAACACCATAGAGTTTATTGTCTTAAAATATTATTCTAATGTCAGTCTTGGCAACCACAGTACTGTGCAAAAGTCTTCAACCACCACTTATTTCCTTATATTTAATTTAATTTAATTTAATTATGTTGCTTGAACTAAAAAAAATAGGGACAAACATTTTATTGTAATAGGCTGCCGTATGCCAAAAAAAAAAAAAACACCACTGTAACAATCTCAGCAGCAACCTCATTTCCCCTCTCATCTGTTCCAACCATTTAGCATCACCAGTATACTAATCACCGGCCTGATCATCTGCACCTGTTTCTCACTGGTTCATGCCTTGGCTTAGTTGCTTAAATGATTTCTAGGTCACTGTATAGAGCTAAAAAGGAAAGGCCACCTGGTGAACTTCCTGAATACTACATTAAAAATACAAGAACGTCTGGCTTTTCGGAAGAAATGGGAAGGCTCAAGACTTTACTGCACAGTCCTGCCACATTCCTCATTCCTGACAGAATGCAATATCACTGTTTTAGATGCATGAGACTAGGTCCCAGATAAAATAGTTTTTGAGCACAGGAGCTAACCAGCAAGATGGTCTGATATAGACTAGACAGGTTCTTGCACAGCACTCACAGAATGAAACTCTGCAACACCAAATAAGCAGGGAAATGAGGTTTGGACGGGTTCTTATTTCCCAATCTGGCATCAGACTGGCAGCACCAAGCATGTGAGGTTAGCTGCATGAAATTCACCAGCAAACATCTTAGCACTCCCTGAACATCACACAGATATTGCACAGGAAGATAGAGAAGCTGTGGCTCTATGGGTATGATCGCTATGAGGTTCCAGCCAACGTAAATACTGTACTGTATGTAATGTTGTCCCTGAATTAAACCTACTGTAAGTTGTGCCCTGTTTTGTCTGAATCATGCCCTGTCCTGTTCAAGCTACACCCTGAAAAACACTCGAAGATTGAAGACATTTTGTTGACATCACCTGCGTGCTTTGAGGATGCCATATCGCCACCATCATGCCCCTTATTATGTGGTTTCAAATAGCTAGTCTGTGTGTATGTTTTTTGTCACCTGTAGAGGCTGAGGGATCTCTCCTGGACGAGGGAGAGGTCTGCTGTGCATATCTTCCATCTTCGGTCTTCTCTCCTGTACGTAAACACACACGTATGTTCATATTTCACATTTACATTAAGGGACACCCTTTTTATGCAAAATTCTCTAAATAACTTTCAGGCATTCCGATGGGTTTCTCTCTGTGTGTGTGTGCACACTAAAACAGCGTTTTTGGAAAAGAAGTGGTATAAAGAGACTTTGTGGTACAAAAAAAAAAAATTTAGCTGAAGGATCAACAGACACTGGGGCAACTTTTAATAGAACTAGCAAAATATGGGACCTTTAAAGAGAAAAACAACTTCGCATCAGCTTTCTTCACCTACACTAATCCTTTTTGATTAAAACATCCATTCTATTCTGGAGACTTTGGGCACTAGACGGGGTACACCCTGGACACGGTGCCAGTACATCCCAGGGTACACATGTCACACACAATCACACACTAAGAGCAATTTGGGAACACCTGTAAGCCTTAACCTAAAGACCATGTCTTTGGACTGTGGGAGGAAACCAGAGTACCCGGAGGAAACCCACCGACCACAGACCCTAGAGGGGCATGGTGACCCACCAAGCATGGGGAGTATATAAATACACTGCATGCGCACACTGACCCAGGGCCAGGATCAAACCCTTGACCCTGGAGGTGTGAAGCCACAGTGCTAACCACGATGCCACCTAATCACGCGGTGGACTTTACTTCCCCTTTCTGGCTTTGTGATAGATATTGCTTTCCTCTTCTGGCTTTGAGATGAACCTTGCTCCCCCCGTTTGGCTTTGTAATGGACCATGTACCTCCTTCTGGCTTTGGGATGGAGTTGCTTCCTTCTTCTGGCTTTATGATGGACCTAGCTTTGTGTTCTTATGACTGTCCAGGACTCCCCTGACTGAGGTTCCTATGTTGGAGCCACTTATAAAGGAGGGAATTTTGTCATGGTACTGCCAAATATGGTGTCGGTTATCACATCTATGGAATTTGTATTTACTGATGACACTGGACTCAAATAGTGAAAGAGTGGTTCTGGGAGCATGAGGAATTAGTTTTGCGAACTGTGCACTGTAATCAAAGCTAAAGGTGGTTAGTAAGGTCTTCGAGTGTATAATAATAATAATAATTATTATTATTTTGGTTAAGCCTGGAGAAATGGGTGGTTTGTGGCAGGAAGGGAATCTAGTGTAAAACCTGTGTTAATATCTTGCAGATTAAATGATAAAGTGTGAAGATGAGAAAGGAAAAAAAGGCCAAGAGAAATGTTGACAAATGTTAACTCTAGTATTACTGATATACTTTTACAGGATATGCTCATGGGTATGGTTATTGGGTGTGTGTGTAGTTTGGTATGTGTGGTTACCTGTGGATGTGGAAGAGGCTGTGCAGGACGAGGCAGAGGTCTGCCCTGCACATCTTCTATATTATATCTTCTCTCCTGTAAGTCACCACACACACAGGGAAACACTAATACACTGAAACACATTCCACTTTCAGTCAATTCAAGAATAGATTAGATTAAGCAATCTTCATCTAAACTAAACTTTTTTTGATTGGACCATCCATCCGTCTATCAATTCATCCATCCATCCATTAATCCATCCATCAACTATCTACTACTGTACTCACAACCATCACACACTAAGCACAATTTTGAAACCCCAATCAACATCAACCCCATCTTTGGGCTGTGGCAGGAAACCTATCAAGCACATGGGGAACATGCTAATTAGCAACAGTGCAGTACCTGAGAACCCAGCCTGGGATCTGGAGCTGCATCAAACTGGGTCTGAAATACAATAACACGATAAGCATGATAAGCACACTTTGTAGGTTCAGTCACCTTTCAGGTTCAGGTTAATTAGAATGAATCTCATAGGGACTCCACTGATGTACATCCCATTGAGAATAGCTTTACATTTTGACATTTCTGCGTTTCATATATATCATTCATATTTCATTATACATCTGAGCTGTTAAGGGTTGAGTGGCAACTACTGTATGTGGTGTTCTTCTGGTGCTTACCATGTTTATAGCAGGCATGCAGCAGGTTATTACACGTTCAGAGTATTTAGTATATGAACTGTAATGTAGTGTAGTTGCTCACACCATCACCTTTCTTGGTATTTATACCAACCTGCAGTACTTTGTCATGCAATGACAAAGTAAATGCGCATGATAAGCCCCTGATAAGGGGCGTGGTGCGATCTGATTGGACCTGGGACTCATTTGGTTTGATCTGATTGGACCTGGTGAGTGCTTGATCATGTGTATGATAGGAAATTGATGTCATCATGGTAGACGCTGTTTGCGCCCATTCTCACTCTGATATTTTTAGGACGCCGTGGGAACTTCCTAGTTTTCATCAGGGTGTGATGATGCCTTTAATTTATTAAGTATTTCTAAATAAATACAGCTCCTGGCTAAAATATCTTGGTTCTTATTTTGCACTGGAATGATAAGGTAAATAAGGCTATCTCACATAGGACTAAACCCTAAACATAAATGGATTTAAGAATTTAAAGTATTTAATATGGTTCCTTTTGCTTGTGCTTATTTAACTTTTTTTCGGAAGGGAGTCTCCAGTGTCAGTGCTTGAAGTCCTGCAGTTTATTTTTTAGTGATTCATGTTGTTGCTGATATACTGTAGGCATCTAATAGTGAAAATTTTCTGTTCCTTCTAACATAATTTTATTTTCAAATTACATTTTTTTTTTACCTGCTCAAGTTCTTGAATTCATCTCTTAACCTTATTAAATCTTTTTACGCAGTCTACTGTATAATACGCTCAGTATTGTTTATTGTGCATGTTCAGGGAATAAGAATCCAATCACTGTTTATACATCGACTCACCCGCTGATCAGAGAGGAGACGTACACAGCTCTGCTTGGAGATCGAATTGACTGTGTAATACGCCACGAGGTCGTTCAGAGAGCTAAATTTCTCAGCCCACAGATAATACTGCCCCCTGGTGTCCTGGAGCACCTTAAAGTGCTGCACGTCCCCCTCATGTCTGCAAGATTAAGAACAAAAAAATGTGCAGGTCAAGCATGTGAAACAAAATCTGTACAAGCAATACAAATATATGAAGAAAAAAATCCACCCAAGAATCACCAAATCACTCACTCACTCACTCATCGTCTTTACCACTTTATCCTGTATTCAGGGTTGCGGGGAGCCTGGAGCCTATCCCGGAAGACTTACACCCTACACAGGACACTCATAAGGTCATTCACACACTACAGGCAATTCGAGAACGGCAATTAGCCTAATCTGTCTTTAGACAGTTGAAGAAAACCCGGAGGAGTACCCGGAGGAAACCCACCAAGCAAGAGGAAATTATGCAAACCCCATGCACATAGACCCCGAGGCTGGAATCGAACCCAGACCCTGGAGGTGCAAGGTGACAGTGCTAACCATTAAGCCACCATGCTGCCCCACCCAAGGATAATGTTTAAATTTTATTGACATATCGGAATACTTTCACTTTGTTTAAAGTTTTTCCTACGTCGACTACCTGTGCACAGTGGTAAAGTTTGATTTTCCCTGACTTAGCAGTGCTTTAGTACTTTAGACTTTTCAGCTCTTTGACTCTTAATCTATACTATACACTCTGCTGAGCATCCAAAGCTTTAACTTTTTTTTTGCGTCGCAAGCACATAATCGTCTCATAGACTAACTAGGCAAAATAGCCATTCTGAGTCTCAGCTGTAAGGTAGCATTTAATATATATATATATATATATATATATATATATATATATACACTCACCTAAAGGATTATTAGGAACACCTGTTCAATTTCTCATTAATGCAATTATCTAATCAACCAATCACATGGCAGTTGCTTTAATGCATTTAGGGGTGTGGTCCTGGTCAAGACAATCTCCTGAACTCCAAACTGAATGTCAGACTGGGAAAGAAAAATGATTTAAGCAATTTTGAGCGTGGCATGGTTGTTGGTGCCAGACGGGCCGGTCTGAGTATTTCACAATCTGCTCAGTTACTGGGATTTTCACGCACAACCATTTCTAGGGTTTACAAAAAATGGTGTGAAAAGGGGAAAACATCCAGTATGTGGCAGTCTTGTGGGCGAAAATGCCTTGTTGATGCTAGAGGTCAGAGGTGAATGGGCCGACTGATTCAAGCTGATAGAAGAGCAAATTTGACTGAAATAACCACTCGTTACAACCGAGGTATGCAGCAAAGCATTTGTGAAGCCACAACACGCACAACCTTGAGGCGGATGGGCTACAACAGCAGAAGTCCCCACCGGGTACCACTCATCTCCTCTACAAATAGGAAAAAGAGGCTACAATTTGCACGAGCTCACCAAAATTGGACAGTTGAAGGCTGTAAAAATGTTGCCTGGTCTGATGAGTCTCAAATCTGTTGAGACATTTAAATGGTAGAGTCAGAATTTGGCGTAAACAGAATGAGAACATGGATCCATCATGCCTTGTTACCACTGTGCAGGCTGCTGGTGGTGGTGTAATGGTGTGGGGGATTTTTTCTTGGCACACTTTAGGCCCCCTAGTGCCAACTGGGCATCGTTTAAATGCCACGGGCTACCTGAGCATTGTTTCTGACCATGTCCATCTCTTTATGACCACCATGTACCCATCCTCTGATGGCTACTTCCAGCAGGATAATGCACCATGTCACAAAGCTTGAATCATTTCAAATTGGTTTCTTGAACGTGACAATGAGTTCACTGTACTAAAATGGCCCCAGATCACCAGATCTCAACCCAATAGAGCATCTTTGGGATGTGATGGAACGGGAGCTTTGTGCCCTGGATGTGCATCCCACAAATCTCTATCAACTGCAAGATGCTATCCTATTCATATAGGCCAACATTTCTAAAGAATGCTTTCCTTCTTTGAAATCCTTGTTGAATCAATGCCACGTAGAATTAAGGCAGTTCTGAAGATGAAAAGGGGGCAAACACCGTATTAGTATGGTGTTCCTAATAATCACTTTTTTTTAAATGTGCTTAGTTGATTTATCTCAATTAGTCCATGTGTATATTATTGCTTGTTTCACTTTAAAGCAGTGTAGCGGTGGATTAAATAGAAGTGGATTTAAATAGAATTGACAATACTTGGGAGTGTACCTGCAAAAAAGAACAGGTTAGGTGAAAGTCTCTATAGTTTACGGAGTAATACGAAACAAAAAAATTAACTACAGTATGTTACATATCTTAATAATTATGCAACAAATAAATAAATAGATAAAAAAAATTAAGCCAATCACAAAATGAGTGTATATTTTAAATCTCTCTCAGGGTGTAAAGAACGTTAAATGGTTCCACAGTAAAGTTTTAAAAAAACATGACCTTAGCACATGTGTATTATGTGGTTAAGAAAACCTCTTTGTACACCTGCATTACTGGGTCCAGGAATGCTTATAAAAACTCACTCACTTATTCTCCGGTAAAGGTTCACCAGGAGGCCTGGAGCCTATCCCAGGGGACTCATGCACTACTCTTGATACACCCAGGACAGGGTGCCGATCCAATGCAGGACACACAAGCAGACACTCATAATCACTCACACATACCACGGGCAATTTGGAAACCTTAGTTATCCTAAATTGCATGTTTTTGAACTAGGAGGAGACCAGAGTTCCCGGAGAAAACCTGCTAATCACAGGGTGAACATGCAAACTCCATGCACACAGACCCAAGGCCGGAATCTAACCCTCAACTCTGGAGATGCAAGGCCACATTGATGCTTTTGGATAGGAACATAAAACCTAAAAAATGGAGTAAATATTCATGCATTTATTCATCTTCTATACTGCTTATCCTGTTTAGGGTCACTAGGGCAAGGGACCTATTCCAGGAACAAGGCAGGGTAGAACCTGGGCAGGGTTCCAATGAATCGCCCTACGGGTTGGAAAAACCCATTAGACTAATCTGCATGTCTTTGGACTGTGGGGGGAAACCAGAGTATCCAGAGATAACCCTCCAAGCATGGAGAGAACACACACAGACCCACAGGAATCGAACACTTCACCCTGGAGGTGCGAGGCCAGAGTCCAACCCACCAGAAAGTAAAGGACAGTGACGGAGCTCTTGCCCATCCCCATGAAAAATAATTTCTATAGTAATTCTCCAATCGTTGTGGTTTGTTCAGTAAGTGGTAATTCAGTTGCACCATAAGAACATAGCTTTTCACGCTTCAGCACATTTTGTATGAAAAGACTGAACTTCTTGCGAAACTCTTGCAAAATCTTTTAATGAATTTGCAAAACAACATCAACAACAGTGACTTGACTGTATGCAGGTTGCGAAACAAGGCGTATATTAGGTATGCCTTTACTTCTGTACAATTTAAGGCTGACTTTAAGTAAGTGCGACTATACTACCTGACAGAGATGGAGAAGTTTCCCGGAGAGCTCTGGCTGCCACGGATGATAAACGCTCCTATCGGCTGTGGCAGGAGAGCGTTCTCAGCTGCCCGGCGGCTCATGTCCTCCTGAAACCAACTAAAGGGAAAAAATCTAACATTACAACCCTTGCAACAATAATAACTGTATAACTGAATAAAGAACAAACACTAAGAAATAAAATGTTGCACATTTATCAAAAATCATTCTTATTTAAAAAATTTTAAACTATTAAACTAAATCTCAAGACTGGTGAAAGTGATTTGCCAACCTGATATTCAAGTATCCCAACACATAATGTAATATATTTTATTATAGAATCTGAATGCAAAGGGTAACATTTATTTCCGAAAAAAAAAAAACATTACAAATAATCGTAAAACAACGTTTTTATTTAGCAAAGGATATAATAAGGAATATACAGTAAATCCTGTTATTTACTGATTCCCTTAGCTTTCCTATTATCTGATTATGTATGTGCTTGTAAACATGTTAAATAAATTATTGCCAAGTTTGGTTTTGGCATTTGGCTTTTTGTCAGCACACCCTGGTATTTCCGGTCTAACATACATTTACCAGTTAACCTCAACATTAAAACCACCTGCCTTACTAGGGGCCAAACCAGCACCCTAAAACTCATTCGTCATGTTCTACTATTCCTGAACAATTTCTGCCATGTGACAGGGCACGTTATCCTGCCATTAGGGAATACCATTGCCATGAAGTGATTGTCTTGGTTTTGGTCATGTAACAATGTTCAGGTAGATGATGCATGTCAAAGTAACATCCACATGAAAAGGCTGAACCTAAGGTTTGCTTCTATTGGCTTGCTTTCTTTACATACTTCACCCTGGTGCCATTTCTTGCCCAAGTAACAACCACAGGATTTTAAAACACTGCTGGCACGAACGCTTAGTGGTTAGCACTGTCGCCATGCACCTCCAAGATCTAGGTTCGAGTGGACTGTATGCATGGTGTTTGCACAGTCCAAAGACATGCAGATTAGGCTTATTGGCATTCCCAAATTGCCTGTAGTGAGTAAATGAGCGTGTTTGCCCTGTGATGGATTGGCACCCTGTCCAGGGTGTTCCCTGCCTTCTGTCCTAAGTCTCTTAATCCTCCTATCACTCTGTATGCAGGATAAAGCTGTATAAATAATCAAAGAGAGTGAGTGATCTGACCAGGCCACCTTTTTTAATTAATCCATGGTCTATAATAATAATAATGATGCTCATGTGTCCATTGTAGGCACTTTTCATCGTGGAGGGCATCGAATGATACACATCAGGCTGCAATGGAGCTTACATTCTGACATTTTTAGCTATAGTTGCATTTACATTTTTAGGAATTAATGCTACAGGAGCACTTCTCTGGGATCGAACCAGTTCACCTACTGCCTCATACATCTCAGGCCTTGGCAGGCGCAATTGTAACAAGGCAATCAATGGAAGTCCTTTCTCTTGTCAGTGGTTTTAATGTTATGGCCGGTTGGTAGAAGTTTGTCCATGTGTAAACAGCAATGATTTCATTTTACATATGTGCCTAAACTGATGGTTCTATTCTTCATTCTAAAACCTTCACAACTAGATTGCTTCCCGTACAGCAAATCCCAACCCCCTTCCCTTAAATCCTCCTTCATTTCTCCCTAATAAAGCCATCATAATAACCTGGGGATGTCGAGGGTAATGTAATTTCTTGGAACGAAGCCCTGAAGACCATTTCTTTCAGCTCTGTACCAGTTATCCTTAGTGCCCAAAATCTGAAAAAAAAAAAAAAAACGCATCATACATGCTAATTACAAAATGGATTTTACACACACACACACACACACACACACACACACATGTAAGCACACTGAAAAAATTTCATACGCATAAGACAATCAGTGAGAGTATTATGGCTACTTTTACTGCACTCCTGACCCCAATTAGTCCAAAATCTTGAAAGTCTATACAGTACTTTATAGTACTATATATATATATATATATATATATATATATATATATATATATATATATAATTATAGCGTATAAGTAAGTAAGTAATTTTTGTTAGGTTTTATTTCTACACCCATCTATGGACTGTACTGGGTAAAGAGCACACATTTATAATATGGGATAAATGTTTTAAGGACTTTTATACTTGCCTTAATTAGGTCTCCTTTCCTGAAGCTCAGCTCATCATCGGCCGTAGCGGTGAAGTCGAACTTGCCGGTCGCCTCCATGATGGAGACAGCTCATGGATTCTGAGTGAGAGAATGGGAAAGGGAGAGAGAGAGAGAGGGAGGAGTGAGAGAGAGAGAGAGACTGGGAGAGAGAGAACGCTCATTAGAGATGGTGTTGTTTTGCCCTTTTCAACTTGCTTTTGTTAATATTTTCTGAAAGTACAGCTCCAGAAATAAGCTCTCCATTCTGCAATTACTCAAATATTATCCGAATCTTTCATTTTTTTCTTTCTCTTTTTCTTTTAATACTGTTAGCGTTTTCTAATTCCAAGCCACCAGCCTACTCTACCTCATACTGTACCGCATAACAGCGACCAACCAGGGTGAACGAAAGTCATCACATTCTTTCTAAGACACTGCAAGCCAGCCGACTGTATCTTTATAAACTGCTGCTCATGTTGCATCAGAGATAGACATGACAATGGGGAGATACTGTATGATGTCTGTCCCCTTCTGCATACACTCATCATACACTCATGACATCATTGAAAGTAAGACTTTTCTACATAATCTTGCTTTTATTGAAATAGCTTAGAATAGATTTTTGCTTCTCTTTAAAGTCCATACTGTGTGCCAAACCACATCAGCAAATCCACATTTGAAATCAATCAAATCATTTTTAGACTTATATATTATAGCTACCTGCCAATAAGGAAGGAACCCTTGGACACAAAACATGCATTAGGTACTGAACCCACTCACTCATCATTTAAACCAGTTTATCGTGTGGGTATACAGGGTTGCGGGGGGCCTGGAGCCTTTGGAGCCAATCAGTGAAGTTAAAAAAAAACCATGACCTTAGCAAATGTGTATTATGTGGTTAAGAAAACCTGTTTGTTGACATACATTACTGAGTCCAGGAGCGCTTATAAAACACACACACACACACATATTCCAACACAGGTTCTCAGGAGCACTCATGCAGTACGCTGGGTAAACCCAGGACCGGGTGCTGATCCAATGCAAGATAAGCAGACACTCATAGTACTTGGGGGGTTTCCCTCCGGGTACTCCGGTTTCCTCCCACAGTCCAAAGACATGCAGATTAGGCTAACTATCGTTCCCAAACCAGTGTGTGGGTGTGCATGTGTGTTTGCCCCGTGATGGATCAGTACCCCGCCCAGGGTGTACCAAGTCTCCTGGGATAGGCACCAGGGCCCCCTTCGACCACGTAGACATGATGAGTGTGTGAGTAAGTTCTCTGGAGTTTTATGTTTCGTGGTTTCTCACATCATGAAGCAGCAATCATGTGATGCATGTTATTTTTCGCCTAATAACTGTCAAGAGACCCAGAGAAAGAGAAAAAGCTCGGATGAGAAGAAACCGACTGGTTATAGAGTAGCTGTAATGACGCAAGTGATAACAGGAACTAACTTCTACAGCATTTCATCCAACTACATCCAGATAAATAAAAAAATTATTATCAACCATGAATAGGATGAGCTGTTAGAGGGAAATGATTAACTTTGCTTAACATCATATGAGGTTAATTATTTTCCTAGTAGAGTGTTTTATTCACTTTATAATACAATGGTGTCTTTGAAGCAAGTTTTCTTTGTGTGTGTGTGTGTGTGTTACATTTTTTTTTTTATTAAGGCGGCAATAAATGCCAGTTCCTCTTGTTTAATGAGAGTTCTCTTTCCAGGATGAGTAAGTCTGAGCCTGGTCACTAGAGAGGAACTACAGAGCACTGCACTCTTTAAGCGTTAAATTTCAGCCTCCCCTTAAGATCACCCAGCTACACACTTACACACACACATCCGAAAGAGACAGATGCTTCAGTCTGTAATGGATGTCGAGCCTTTGCATAAATTACTCGTGGACAGTGAAGTGCTAGTTAATACATACCAGAGGAAGCTGCATTTAATCATCAGCTCTAAACGAATACCCGTCATAAATGTCCAATTTATTTTGGCACACGTCCTTGTGCATCAGTCTGAATTAAAGTCTGCAGTCTACGTGCGATATGCCGTACAAGATGGGCTGTATTTCAAACCCTTTGCATTAGATTACTTACGCAAAAAAACAAAAATTTTTTTTGGAGCATCCATACATTTCTTTATTTAGGTAACATTAGTATACCATCCAGAAATAAGCATGTAGTATATCAATAGATATGATTTTAATGCTTTTATAATAATGACTCAATGCAAGCGCTAATTATAAACACATAAGGAAATGTGAGTCAGTATTAAAATAGATAATTTTAGTGCGAGTGGTTATTTCCTGGAGCATAAAGCAATCATGCATGTATCAATTCATCGTTATGAAAGCATTACTGTCTCTTTAGACATTATTGTATCTCTCGAGCGACACAAATGGAAAGCGTTTTGAAAAGTAATTCTCGCTTGATTTTCCTTGAAGAACCAAATATACTCAAAATAAGTCCAAACAAACTTGTCTTTCCATTTTGCACTGCTCAGTTTCCTAGCTCTGCTTTGCTACTTACATTTTCACCACCCGGCTCTCACCCAAGCAGGCTCCAAGCTCCAAACTCTCAACTCTGGGGCAGCCTCTCAGTTAATTTTAGCAATATTGATCTCAGACCTACAGAAAAGCAGCTAGTCAAGTTTAGACCAAGTTCTTGTTTGCTTCATGGTGCGTCAAAAGAGGAAGAAGGAGAGGAAAGTCATTGTCTCCTCCCCTTGACCACGTGTGGGTGACCTCGGTTTCAGTGCTGACCGTTATTCATACAAGGTGACTGCATGAAAGTGACTTTCTAATCTCATGCCTAATGTAACCTTTTTATTTTATTATTATTTGTTTAAGTAAATCCTGGTATTGCAGATAAAATAAAATAATATAGCAATACATGATATTTATAATATCTCTATATCAAATATTAGCTTTTTATACCACGGCGTTGTCATATACTTGATTCTGATTGGTCAGAATTTGCAAGGCAAATGACAAGTTTGTATTCATTTTGATGCACTTTTGGTATCTTCATTAATTGTCTGGTGTGTTGGATGTTCTGCTGATTGCTCACAGTCTCTGAGAATATGTTTATTTATCACATCTGGAAGGAGTCTCCAGTTTCAGAGCTTTCTTTGAAGTAAATTGTTTACTTATTGAATCCTTTATTAAGTAAAAGGAATACCTTTACTTCTATAAGAAAAAGCCTTAAACAATATTTATCGTTTATTTCTTGTTGGAGAAATAGATGATGATGAAGAGGTATTCTTCCATATACAGTCATACTTTTAAACAAAGCAGTGTTTAAAAAACAAATACTGAAACGAGGAGGGAAATTATTTGAGCAGAATTATATGTGCAACTTCACGTACACTTCAATCACCCATGCGTTGTGCACAGCATTACTGATGAACAGGAAGTGGGTTGGGGCGAGTGGTTTGGCCATGTATTGAGATAAAAGAAAGAAAAAAAAGTTACGCAGAGTAGATCAGAAAAGCAATAATAAATATTTTTTTTTTAAATCAAATAAAATCAATACAGTAGACGCTGTAAGAATTTGTGTTCTTAGGCATCAGATCGTAAGTGCTGTATATGTACAGAATGTAAAATATATGGAGATTTTATTACACAGTTGAAACTGAAATAATCCAGAAAATATATAGATTTGTATTTGTTCCCTTCATTAAAAACTGTCTTCATTTCGTCTTCAGAGGGTTTCCAAATCTTACAACATGTACTTCCTGTTCGACTGAGTGTTAAAGCTGACAGAAGCTATCGCAAAGATAAGACAAGTTAAGAAGTGTCGACATGTGGGTGTTGTAGAGAGTTTCTTCTTCTTTTTTTTATTTTTATCGTTTATCGTCACTTAACCCTAAAGTCTGGTGTGTTTGAAGTTTTAAACTATATTTTATAACTGTATTGATGGATCATCTCTTCATAGGCCCCGAATGGAAACCCATTAAAACACATGACACACATGGTGTAAAAAAGTAAAGGAAGGGTTTTACGTGCATGATGTTTCTGTCCAGCATTTACTGTGACTTTGTGTAGAATGTTTTTAAAAAAAGCGGTGTGTATTGGGTGGCATCGGAACCCACGCATCTACTGATCGTCATTTTTTGTCCTTCTTCTTCTTTTTCACGTGTAGCTGTCACTTATTTCTAATGACTTTTTCACAGCTTTATTGCCTCAAATCGCACCTCGTGGGGCAGTTAAAAAAACAAAACAAAAAAAAACGGGCCGCACCAAAACTGCACAGTGTGCGAGATTCACTTCCTGTAGGCGACGCGATTAGGCGGCCGAATCATTTTGACCCTTCACTTGAAACCAGACCTACAGTACGTGGAAAGGTATTACATGGATGATGAAGTGATGGAGATGAGATACATGAACAGATGGATAGGCAGAGAGAATAGGAAGATGGCTAAAAAAAAAACAAAAAGAAGAAGAAGAATAGAGAGTTGATGTCTATTTCCCTTTAGTTCGTTTTTGTCATGTCCCAGTTTTACTGCAGTGGTTGCTGACTACAGCAACTTTGGGAAAGAGTAATAGACAAAAAGCAGAAGTGAGAGAACGAGACAGACAGAAAGAAAGAGAGAGAGAAGTGAGTTAACTAAAGTACAAGTTAGGGGGAAAAAAAAAAGTCTTTGTTCCGTGCGTGCATGTGTGTGTGTGTGTGTGTGTGTGTGTGTGTATATGTGTGTGCAAACCTGACAGTACTTTCCAATAAAACAATGCATCAGCCCATGTAACAAACATTTTTGATGAGAATATCAGAACATTGATGGCATTTTAGACTGAATACCTGAGGCAAAGTGAACATATTGGACTGTCAGCATGACTTCATGATGTATGAGCGCTGTCACACCTTACTGTTCACGTCGATCAATCCTGTCGCCATGGAAATGGGAATAAAAGATGATCTGTTATTGGCTAGGTGTAAAGCTAGAAACAGCGAGGAATCTCGCTGCATGACTCACTTATTCAAAAAAAATTGCAAAAAAATTCTAAACGCTGCTTAGCCGAGGTGGAAAATGTTCTTTTTGCAAATGCAAATGTCTAATTATGTGCATTTTTGATCAAGGGTAGAAATCAAACATGGATTTTTAATTGCAGTTTAGTTGAAGTCAATTTATATATTATTATTATTAATATTATTATTATTATTATGAATATTATTATTGAATATTTCACAAGTCACGTCCAACATAACCAACTTTTTTTTTAAGATAAGTGAAAAGTACCCTCTCGGCATCACTCTTCTTCTTCTTCTTCTTCTTCACTCACTTCCCTATTCACTTATTCTCTAAACTGCTTATCCTATACAGGGTCACAGGAGGCCTGAAGCCTGTCCCCGGGACCTTGGGCACAAGGCATGATACACCCTGGACATGGTGCCAGCCGATTATCTTAATGTTTTTAGACTGTGTGAGGAAACAGAAGCACCCCAAGAAAACCCACCAAGCACGTGGAGAACATGCAAACCCCACGCACACACAGACCAGAGGCGAAATTCACACCAGCGGTGTAACGCTAAATGAAATTCTCCACTGCAGCACATGAGAAGGTCTTCATGTGAGACAGTTTCATCATGGTGCTTGACGGGTTTTGCAAATGCACTTGACACAATACTGTTCTTGCACTTTCAGAACAGCTGAACTTCGTGTCTTCAAATAAAATAACTGACTGTTGTTGTTGTTGCTGTTGTTGCTTTTACTTAACAACCCAAGTCCATATTTATTATTTCATAGTTTTTAAATTTGCAGTATTGTGCGGTCTAGAATGTAGAAAATAAATCACTAAGCAAAAAAAAAAAAAAAAAAACTTTTTTGAGAGGTACTGTACATTTTGTGCACTTGCTAAAATTCTGTGCTTAAAAAAGCTCAGCAGTCTTATTTATTTAAAAGGAAACTGCACCGCTTATCAGCAAAGAAACAGAAATAATGTATCTTAAAATGGCCAACTGATCATTTGGATATTAACATACATGATCTCATAGAATGATTGTTAAGAAATAATAATAAAAATAAATAAAAAGCCCAATCACTGTACCCTGACTTACTGTACCCTTATGTAATGGTCATATAGTGTATACAGTATGTGTATGGCTGTTTATGTATTTTCTGGTCAGGCATAACATCTACTCCAACCCTGTGCCAAACATTATCTTATGCATTTTCTATGTAATCATTTTTTCATCTCTCTGAACAAAGCTCTCGATCATTGACATTACCAGAGACAAGCTGGTCAATCACTGGTCAAAGACATGACAGGACAAAGTTAATTCTTATTTCTTCCAACAGGGGGCAGAAATGTACTGTAGGTCATAGGGACAGACGCGTACCAAAACTAGTGAACCTCTCAACATGAGGGTCATGTATTCATTTATTTTTGGGCTTGCAACTTTGACTCAAAGACTTCATGGGGAAACTGGACATTCCTTTGGAGAAACTGAACCCTATTTGATCAACAATAAGACTCTTGCAGCTTTATTAGCTTGACCTAAGACCTTGATGTCTGACAAATCCACCTCATACACTTATAATTCACACTATACAGTATCCAATTTAAATATTCCTATATGGAAAATACACTTTTTCTATTCATTTTTAGTCATACAGATAAGTGTCCACTGTGTGTCGAGGAAAATAAATAAATAAAAAAAAAACAGTGTCTGAATTTTGTCCTCTTTCCATGTCTATATTGGCCAGGATTTCAACAAGCCAATTAGATGTTCCCCTATTCTGACCTCATATAAAAAGATATGTGCTTTGGTTTGGCATTTCCCCAGCAGTAGCTCATTTACATACCTTAGACACTGAAATGGCATGTTCGAATGAGGAGTGAAATAAAGACGGGACCTTTAAGATGATTTTTATGATGTGGTTGCCAAATATGAGACAAGAAATTTAAACATAAGATTACTTACCTTATTTGGAAGGTAATAGGCCTAAACAGTCTTTCGACAAAGCTAATTAAATAGACTAGGATCCTGGTAAACTTTTGTTCACAATAAATAAATTATATACAAATAAACACAAATAAATTTTATGATTTCACATAAAGTCCTGGAAAACCCTTCAGATGTTGCTGTGACTGAGTTCTGCAAATCAAAAACAAATTCATGTACAAAGTTTTTTTTTTTGTTTGTTTAGTTTATTACCTTGAAATTGTCTGCCTGCTGGGCTGAATGGTGGTAAATTTAACACGCGTAGCTGTGAAATCATTCTGTTTGTTCAAAGAAGTCGTTTTTCATTGCGTGTTCAAGTGTGTTGTTCTGAAGTTGGATGCCATGCTTTGATCATGTTGGTGGTTACTTGCCATTGAGACGTCAACCTAATAAAGTCAGTTTGTGAACGATCTAAACACTGGATACCAGATGCACCGGGATCATCACTGACAATGTGGATGTGGCAGTGTTTAATGCTTTAAAGCTGACCGGTGGTGTACTGGTTAGCACTGTCACCTTGCAACTCCAGGGTCCGTGTTTGATTCCCACCTCTGTGTGCATACTTTGGTGGGTTTCCTCCCACAGCCCAAAGACTTGCGATTAGGCTGATCTAGGGCACTACTTGGTGTGTGAAACAAGGAATTGTCCACCCTACATAGTCCATTAGCTTTTAATTTTATGCTATCTGCAGTTCAACCCTGGAAACTTGTTATGAAGCATAAAATAATGGAAATACAGTATAAAGTAAATCTTGTACGTTTCTCAGGAGTGTCCATCACCTCTATGGGTTATTCTCCTCAACTTTTGGCTACATAGTACAGTTATAAATTTAAAACTACCTTCGACCCTGTGCCGGCGCACACTTATTACTCTTCTCTCCTAGAAATCATTGCGCAATCCATTAATTATATCCCTAAAACTTTGCAGCATTTCTCATCCCGCAGTTTCGAGATGACCCACATGTGTGTTACACTGTTCCCAAAAAAATCCCATAGACTTAACATTGGGACCGGCCATTGAGGCCAGCTGAGGCCGGCCTTTGCTGTGACATCGTGGCTGTGACGCAACGGAAGGGAAGACTCCAACACGCCCTGGATGGTACAGTATCCAGGCTCATTAGGAGTGACCCGGCCGTCACACTTAAATTATATTTAGACTACTCTTTTTGCCTCCAACAGGATCACAGCTGTGCTTATATTCAGTACAACAGCACTCCTTCTGTGATATTCCATAAGTACAGGAAATAAAGGGGATATAGGAAACACAATAACAAATACAAAGATATGAAGTGTGTGAAATAATTTGTGAATATGACTGTATATGTACTGACCTAAGGTTAAAGCAGATCAAACACTTTCATGTAGAAAATGATGGGTCAGTACTCATTAAGTGGATAATTACCCATTCAAAAGCACTTTGAAGAAGTGCGGATTACATGTCTCCATTTAACTTTGCTTGTTACCCCTTCGCTATAACAGGGAGGTTAATGGTGTTCGTCTCAGATCAGCCTCTTTGCATGAATGATCTTTGTAGCCTGAAGACATCTCAGCAGGAAGAATTCATGTTTTTTATTCTTTTTACTTTTTTTTTTTTTAGACAGGTGACTCTATAAGCTCAGGCGAACAGACAGTCTTCAGTTACCATGGACACACTAAAGAGTAACATTCAACCCAGGAGAATAGAAAAGGCATGAAAAGATGAAAAGAGGAGCATCAGGTGGCCCCCGAAAGAAAAAAAAATGAAAAAGAAAACATCAGGGGGTTTTACAGGAGAATAGTGCCAAGTTGGTTTATTCAATTCATACACTTATAAACTAAGAGACGTAGAAATTGATACAGTGATCTCAGGTTTAAAAAGAAAAAAAAAGAGCACCATGCATTATAACCAGGTTAAAATTGGCTTATGGAGACAATAGTAGAAAAGTGCAATATATATATTTTTTTTCTTAAATGAAAAAAATTCCTGATAGTGGTGCAGTAGGATTTAGGAAGAGAGTTTTGTAGAGCAGCACCTTAGCACATTAGTTTGCCCAACTCAAACTGATCAGCTTCAAAAGAATCAACTTTTATATCAATATCCCCAATGCCTTCATCACCTTTAGATAGATTAGATTAGATTAGATTAGATTAGATTAGATTAGATTAGGTTAGATAAGATAGATACTATATTAGATAGATCCCAAAGGAAATTACAAAAATCCAGTAGCAAGGATAGGAATACAATAGACATGTAGCTGCACTAACAAGATCATCAAACCGTGCTTCGACTGCATGATTAAAAGAAAAAAATATATATATATAATATACAATATACAAATAAAATTATATAAATCTATAAAAAGAATGAGATGAATATGTGCAAACTATAATTTATGAGAATGAATAATACATATTAAGACGAATTAAGATGTGCAAAAACTAAGATATAGCAATTAAAAGTGACACCAGTTCAAAGAGTGAGTATTGCACGACCGAGATAATGAAGGTCAATGTAGATTAGGGTACATGATGAGTCTGCTATTAAAGTAGAGCTACATGAATAAGTAAGAATGAATAGTGGCTGAGAATCCCATATAACATCCCCATGCACTGTAAAGAGGTGCTAAAACATCCTATGGCCCTGGCAACAAAGGAGAAGCTCTGTGATTGAATTTAGCCACTGAGCATGCTCTTCTGCTCGGCAAAACTCCACATAGTAGGGGACCGGTGTTGGACATGATGGACAGCAATTTGTTCAATGTCCTCTTTTCCAGCGCCGGCTCCCGCGAGTCCAGCTCAAAGCCAACCACAGATTCCACTCTCCTGACAACCTGGTTCAATCGTGTGGTGTCTCTGCTTTTGAGTTTCCTTCCCAACACACTACAGCATAGAAGAGAATACTGGCCCCCATTGATTGGTGAAAGCTTTTTGCAGGTGCTTAGAAAAAACATTCGACTCATAGATTGCTAACAAGTTGAGGAGAGTCTCCACAGCAACTCAGCCTTGTATATTTGAGGACCTGCTAAGAAAATCTGACCATTAAACTCAGTGTGTAACTGCAGGGCGTGGTTAGCACTGTCGCCTTGCACCGCCAGGGTCCGGGTTCAATTTCCAGCCAGGCTCGATTCCTGTCTCTGTGTGCATGGAGTTTGCATGTTCTCCTCGTGCTTAGTGGGTTTCCTCCAAGTGCTCCGGTTTCCTCCCACAGTCCAAAGACTTACAGATTAGGCTAATTGGTGTTCCCAAATTGCCCATAGGGTATGAACGAGTGTGTGTATGTGTACAGTATGAGTCCTGCGATTGATTGACACCATGTGTACCCCGCCTTGTGCCCCACCCTAGGATAGGTTCCAGGCCCCTCGCGACCCTGAATAAAGGATAAAGCCTAATAGAAGATGAGTGAGTGAGTGAGTGTTTACTGCATCAACCATGTTGGACCATCAAACACAACACCTGGATTACTAAACACATAACAAATACGTGTGTTTTTGGATTTTTCCCTTAGATTTTTGTGCTTTTATCAGGATCATTGCATTAAAATCCCAGCTCTGACAAAATGCTAATGGTAGCTGCTAGAGCACAGCTGTTAAACTCAGCTTTCAATTTTTTCATGCTGGGACTGGATTTAGGGTTTTTATTTCTTAACAATCAGTGCATGATGGGAAATTTTCACATGGGAGATTTTTGGTATTCTGTGACCTTTGGCTTGCAACCAGGGCATGAAACAGATGTTTGTACCCACAGAGCTACACAGAAATAGTTTCCCAGGGATGTCTGGAAATGGCAGATTACATTGGTTAATCAAGAAGTAGTGTCCAAAGTGTCTCTAATGTTCAAACATCTTTTATATCCTGTACGGTAATGATGGTTTGAACTTGTGAAGCCCACTGACCCCGCAACCTATAAGGAATCCAACTAATTCAAGTAGCGATGCCAACCTGCTGACTTTAATTGAAGCATTTATTTTCGTGACTTGAATAGAGAGAGCATGGAGGCTCTATGTGGCTGTGTCTCTTCTTAAAATATTAAAAGAAAACATGGAGAGAACGAAAAATGGGGTTATGCTTCTCTATTCCTTTGCCAAGTTTTTGAACACGAACACTCCATGTAGAAGGTCTGAAGAAATAATGTATTACTAAATAAAATGCATTTTACAACAACAACAACAACAACAGCAATAATAATAATAATAATAATAATAATAATAATAATAATAATAATTGTTTGGGGTGGCACAGTGTCATCATGCTTAGCCCTGTGGTCTCACACCTCCAAGGGCAAGGGTTTGATTTCTGTGCTTGGATGGTTTCCTCTGGGTACTTCGGTTCCCCCCCAAAGTGCAAGGACATGCACAATTTGCCCATAGTCTGTGAATGTGTGTGCGTGTACGCCCTGCATATTAGTACCCTACCTCGTATCGAGTCTCCTGGGATAGGCTAAAGGCTTCCCGTAACCCTCTAAAGGTTAAGCTGTATAGAGAATGAATGAATGAATAAAAAAATTAATTTACTAATGGGTGCATAAACTTTTGCACAATGACAAGCCTATTTAGTAGATAATGAAAAGGATGCTATTTTAAAATAACATTAAAATTGTCATTATAACGTAACAATACCATGAAGACTATTTTATTAAAAAAAATTATACAGTGTATAAAAGTATACAATTATTATACAGTGCCCTGAATACATCCGGTTGGCCTTAAAACTTGTCGAAAGAGCACAGACTTAGGCTTGTGCATCGAGTTGAGACATGTTCCCCATAGTTATTTTAATTGCCCCATAATTGTTTTTACAGTTTATTACTGCTATTAGCTATGAAGACTGTATTATACCTAATCCTCATGTTTAGCTCCAACTAACACACTTGTTCTGATCTTACAGTCTCTATGTCTAGATTAAATATCACCATTCTTTTTTTTTTTTGCTTTCAGCAGTGCAAAATCTTCCATCCATTTTTTCCGCAATTTGGTCACCTGCCAACAGTCTCCCACTAGCCACTTCTTCCCGTATCAAATAGCAACCAGTAGAGAGGGCGACAGCTAACGTGCTTCCCCTGAGACGGTGCTGAGATGCTGTGTCATAGCCTGGAATAAGAAACGCAAAAGAATTATCTTTAACTCGCATAAATGAACTCACTTCATTATTAATACAAATAAACAAAACTTTATAAGATTGAGTATCTCACGCCTTGTTTATGTTAAGTTGTACTTCTTTTGTCATCAGCCAAGTACACTCCCTGTTCCGTAAACGGAGCGTGAAATAATAAATGTAGATTGCATAATGATTAAGTTTTGTCTTAAAAAGACTTCAGCGTGTTAAAATTTAATTATACCACTTTAAAGCTATTATATCAGCGATGAAAAAATTTAGTTATCCTAGTAAAATTATTTCGTTTAGCTATTGGTGCGGGTGCTTGTTCACATTGAGCAAAGCGCTTATTAGCAGCTTATTTTAAAATAGGTTATGAAATCTGGCAGATACCTGTTCATAACATTGCTTTTATTTAACATTGAGTTTTTACTCATGGTGCGGATTTAACTTTAGGCAGATATCTTAAAGTTCTAAAAAAAGTTTTATTAAATTTTGTCCAGCGGTCGATTTAAGACGCACCCACAGTTTGACGCAGGCACAGTACACTGCTAAATCTTACATACTGTATATAAAGAAAGAAAGAAAGAAAGACATAGATCATTTTCTGAGACCGGTTTTGGGTTCTCCAATGTATGAAACTTAAAGATACTGGATGCATCTAAATTTAAATAGATGCATCTTTTAAGCCAAAGAGTAAAGTCGAAATGAGAACACTGGTCAAAACATTACTAGTGTGTCAATAAGGAAGTGGGTGGGACTTTCATTTTATATCAAAGAGTTCAGAATTGTCAATCATACCAGAGTTATACTGTATGTGATCATATATTTACTGGGGGGAAGAATAATGGTTGTCATGTCCAACTTAACTATTTTTCCATTAATTCAGGTGACTAATGAGAGAATTGTAACACAGTGACGTTTTGAGGTGAAAGCATAAATAAAATCAAGGAGCTGAACAGAAATAGAGGTCAGTCAAAGCCTAGACAAGATGACGAGTGCGTGCACAGCAAGATGGAGAGGAAGTCTGATTAAAGAGGAAAGGTGTTATTGAAAGAAAAATAACACGTGTAGAAGTTCAAAGAAAGACGGTGTGTGTGAAATACAGTAATTTCTTTTTGTATTTTTTGTTACATAACCGTAACACACAGACACAAACTCATTATTCATTATACTGATAGCCTAAGGCCATGATATAGCTCCACAGCCTTATTATTATAGCCATTGTGAACTCACTGTCGCTTTCTCTGTCATTTTTTTCCCCCTGTCTTTCTCTCTTTCTCTCTCATTAGCTGAAAGCCTGTCTAGGGTACTGACCAAGATGTAGAGTGTTATTTCTTGTTATACAAAGAACATAAAAATTGAAATAAAGAGATCAGAATCTCATGGCTCTGCTCATACCTGCTTTTATTATTTTTTTTTAAATATAGAATTCATTTTTATGTATTTATTTAGGAAACATTTCAAGTCAAAGTCATTTGACTCCAATCCAGAGCACACAGTCGAGGTGGTGGAGAATTACTTTAAGCGATAAAATATTAAGAAGCTGGTGAGGAAAGTCCTATTTAACACTGCTATTACTGACATTGTGACAAACATTGCTTTCAGAAATATTTTACAACTTTATTCATATAAACATTATCTGTTACAACCAAAGCAAATGACACAACTCACATTTTCTATAGAATTCACATGGCTAGAGAAGACAATAAGGCAGACTGATTTCAAGGTGTAGTACAATATCATGTTCATTTCCAAGGCATATAACAGACAAGGCAAAGAACAAATGACAAAGCACATCATTTATGTATTTATAGTTTTCAATTTTTGTAATTCCAGGAAGCATCAACATGATCCTGGAGGGTATCCTAAGAATATCTGAGTTAGTCCTTTCTGCAGAATCAAGGGGTCCAAGTAAACTATGATACCACTAATCATGATCCTAATCCATGAGAAACTTTGCAACACCAACACATTTTTCCACCACAGGACTTTTGGATTAACTCTATCCAAGAATCATTCTCCTTGGACTTTTGGTTCCCGAGAGCTTGATCAGGAAACCTGGACTTCTCATTCAATTCTGGACAAGAAAAAGGAGCTGGACCAGGACCCCTTAGATTATGGTTCAACTTTGCCCAGGAAGGAGAAGCTTGTTCATGACCCATGAAAGTTGGTTTGACTCTGCATGGGAAGGAGGAGTTGGAAGAAGACCTGCAGAGATTTTGTCCACTCCGCTCTGGAAGAAGGTGCTAGATCAGGACCCCTGGTCATTTGAACTCAACTTTGCAGGAAAGAGGAGCTGGATCAGGAACCCACAAGCTTACTCGTGAACCCTGGAAATTTGTTTGAGTCTGTCTAGGGACAAAAAAAAAGCTGAATCAGTAACCTCACACTTTTGGTTCAGCACTGACCAGGAAGGAGGTACCTGATCAGGACCCATAAAAACTGGCTTAACTCTGCACAGGAAGGAAGAGCTGAATCTGGAAACTTGGACTTTTGAGTCCAAAGAATCACTGTGCTCGGGTTACACTTTTGCATTTTTGGTGCACTGGACTCACTGTGGTAACAACAAGCAAACAAGCCAAATGTGGCAATCGAACCAATATGTCCATGTGCAATCCATTTAATTTAGGAGTTGCATGTGCCCAAAAGTGGGACCTCACTGGATCGTTTTTGGTGTGCTACATGCAAAATGGTTGATTTCCATCTCATCTTATTACCTGTGTTAGTCCCATTTCATGCTCGAGTGCCTTATTTCATCAACGCAGCAATCTACTTCTAGTAAGACACGATTACTAGTGTGAGATGAACCCTATTAGACCAGGAAGCATTTATGCATTTTTATTTGTAGTCCTTATTTATGTTTATATCGCAGTGATGTTACATTCTCAGATCAGAATGTGTTGATTAATTTTCCAGAACACCAGACAGTCGCATTGCTGCAAGGTTTATGCATAAGAACACTTCTATGGTTACAGTTTGTTCATTCAGGGGGCCTTGCATTATGCACTTTTCACCTAATCCAATCCTAATTAAAAACATAAATAAATAAATTAATTAATTAATAAAAATCTTTCACAAAGGCAAATAATTAAGTTAAGCGCTTTGGGAAGATTTGGAATTTGGTCTTTCCTTTTAAGACAGCCAGTGAATCAGATATACACCCAGAGGGACAGCTTCCTTGGTGGATTAATTCAACCCATGCTTGGGCCTTGACACGAGTGTACTGTAGAGCTGAGTTTGATGAGTGAGTGCCTTCAGGTTGGTAAAGCCTGCTTATGGTTTTATCAGCTACAGGAAACCAGAAGAGGGTCTTAGTATTACGTTCAACCTTATTAGGAACTTCATTTTTATTACTTAGCTTATAGCTCTACAAACAAATTGGCTCGTGTGAATTATTATGAATCTGGCACTTATTTGCTGAAGGCTTCTCTATTTTCTAATGTCCTCATTGGTATGTTCTGGTTGCGAAGAAACGCTTCCAAAAAGACAATTTCAGAGATGATTATTTCACTCGAACCTAATAAAATTAAGTCTGTTCCTTGGTGAAATCGGCACATTTCTTTTTTACTTTTTTTTTCTTATCTGTCTGACATTCTGAGACCTAAAATAATGGAAACGGCTGCAGAAATTATATTGCCATAATACAAATCTGTGATTTTCCCTGCAAACAGAACTTTTGTCATATCTGCTGTATTAGAACATTAATCAACAGCACATGACCAATCAGAATAAAAAATTCAATAGCACATTAAAATAAGAATTGTTTTAAATTGTTTAAACCACTGCTTTGGTTGTAGTGTTGAATTATTATTATTTTTAATCCTATGAACATTCACAGGGACCTTGGCTGTCTTTTCCTTCTTACACAGCAATCTGTTTAATCTTTCCCTTCTCCGCTCTGAGAATATTGCAAAGCGCTTTCTAATAGATGACAGGATCTTAATGTAGCGCTGCAGGGTTTTTTTTCCTTTCATTTTTTCATAAACGTTGGTCTATTTGACAAATTACACGAGTGTTAATTTTGACAACTGTCCACCTAAATTTAGGTTGAAACAAATATTTAAATGGGTAAAAAAAATAAAAATAACAACAACAAAAAAAGAGCAGCAGTTAGAAAAAATTAATCATAGTTATCATTAGGATGTGGTGTGCATTTAAAGCATACAAGAAAGAAGCAATGATGAATATTTATATAAATATTAATAGGTGATACAGTAGGAAAGATTATGCTGCCTTAGGCCTAGAAGGTTATGTGTTCAAATCCCAGACTGACACAAAGCTACAGCTGGGCCCTTGAGCAAGACTCATAAATCTGCATAGATTAGGTCGAGTCTTGTTTGACTGAAACACTTACACCTGAATGCAAAATGAATTTTAATTATACCAAAAATCTTCATTCTTTCATAGTCTTAATATTATCTTGTAATCTGTTGTATCTTTACCAATATACAGTTATACTACATTTAACATGACATTTTAATGACATGACATGACACAGCGCTCACATTAGTAAATGATTTAATGTTTATATTAATGCGATTTAGATTTTCTAATTCAATAACATGAATAGATTTGCAAAATATGCATACATTGGAGATTTTATAGAATTTGGTGAGAAGACATGTTTATTAATTTTTTTTAAGTAGTCTCCAATGTCAGTGCTTTGTCATTCAGTATTATATTATATTATATTATATTATATTATATTATATTATATTATATTATATTATATTATATTATATTATATTACAGTATATTATATTATATTATGTTATATTATGTTATATTATGTGTACTACTATAGATACACAATCCACTTGTACCTGTAACTAGACTAAAACAAGTAAAGTGTGATTTAAAAGGAGTTACTCCTGTCAGTACATGATGTTATAGGTTCAAGGGTTGTTTTAGGGAAGGTATAGGTTATAGGTTAAATTATTCTTTCATACTGTGGTGTTGAAATTAACTCATACCACACAACCCTGCTTAGTTTTTATTATATCCCTATAACAAGAAATGTTGCATTTTATTCCTTACAAAGTTATTTACTTCTTTCCAAATAGTTTGGTTTAAGTCAACAAAAGTTGATGCCTGATGTGACGCATAGCACACCCTAAGATAGTCTAGACATGGCTAATGCTGGGTATATCAGGACTTTCTCATTCATGACCTCTTTTCTTTAAGGGACTTGCTAGTATCAGCGCTGCAGTATTAAAAAGAAAGAGGTGAAAAGAAATAAGACACCCACATATGGTAGGACCTGGAGTGCACCAAAACAGAAGCACAGGACAAAGGGTTAAAGCAAGTTCTGTTTAATATGCTCAGTTCATTTCAGTTCAGTTCGGTTCAGTTGATTTGGATTTGGGGGCAGCAGGGTGATGAGGAGGCTGAGTGCCTTGGGAAAAAAAAAAAGCGGTTACAGAGTGTGGCAGGAGTGGCTAGGATACTACAGTACCATCTGCCAGATGGCTAGGGGACGACAGGGATGGATGAAGTTACCCACAAGGCCCAGTGGCACTGCAAATACAGTGTTCATGGTGAGGGGTTTTGACAGAGGGGAGAGATCCTGCATGGAATCATAATTTAAGCTCTATGTTCTCACTATGTTCTTGCTCTTGTGTCCTGGTATTAGTCTCAGACATGATAGATGTCCTTAGATTATTCTCTGTAATTCTCTAGTAGATGATAATGAGTTCGTTTTTGAGCATGCAATTGCATCTTGTTGTTTAGTTATTATTAACAGCATATCCACAAGTATTTTATAGACTCTTATATTGCAGCCTGGTTAATATCCTGTTTTTTTGCTTAAGTTCCAGGAGTGTTTCCAGGCACACAACCTGATGTCAGAAAACATTAAATATGGGAACTGGAGACTCCTTCCATAAATGTTAAATATTCTACATGCCTCCTCAAATAAAGCATTTAATATTAGATAACATTAAAACACAAATCATGTCCAATATTGTGTACTGTAGGTTTTCCCTGTGACACCGGGACAGTTCGACCCCCTTGGAGGCATGAATCCACAAGACTTCTGGAAGTGTCCTGTGGTGTCTGGCACTGGGACGTTAGCGGTACATCCTTTGGGGGCTTGGTGTTGTGGGATGAAGGCTGCTTGTATCCGACTTGTTTGCCTGATGCATTCAATGGATGCTTGATCTGGTTGAGATCTGTGAAATTTGGAGGTTGAATGGACAACCTTAAACTCTTTGTGTGCTAAGCCCCATACAAGTCAGCCTGTGTTACACTGGGTGTTTCTATTATAGCCAGCGTTTCCTTTTTTTCAGCAGTAGGTATTACTTTATATTACATTGACTTTTCTGTTGGATTGGACTGGACAGGCTAGCCTTGGGTACGACAGGCCTAGATGAGCCTTGGATGCCTACGATCCTTTCACCACAATGACTAGAACTTTCATTGAAGCAGGCAGATGAACTGGTTTAAATCAAAATTTGGAGCTGATCCACACAAGAGCAAGGTTTTTCCAAAAGTTGAACGTAGCTCAGAGATAAAGATTTTGTTCGGAAGGTCACAGGTTTAAACCTCAGCACCTATGAGCTGCCATTGTTACTCCACTGTTGAAAAAAAGCCTTCAACCATCAACTGTTCAGATGTATAATGAGACAAATGTAACTTGCTCTGCATAACGCCACCTGCCAATCGCCCTAAATGTAAAAATTTGAAACTTGATGTTTAAAATGACTTTTGACGATGTACCTGTCTACTTCATGTTTGTGGAACAGCTGATAAAATCTGAATAAAATGAAACCTTCTGACCAGTCAGAATAAAAAAAATCTGATTATTCTGTTTTTTACACCTCATAATACTCATAATAATCGCATGCCATATTTCGAGGTCTATTTCATGCCAAATATTTTCCATAAATCCAGAAAAATCTAATTTCATTTGAGATTTTTCACTTTTCATTTCTCTCTCACAGTCCTCCCGCCCCATCGCTAGACTAAACCACCTTTATAACTGCAGACATTTTTCTTTTTTCTTTATTCCCACAGTTCTTTTTCTTTCTGTGACCATTTTATCATCCTTCCAGATGCCTGTTTTTAAAGCTTTTGTAATTTTTTTTTTATACATAGAACAGGATGAGGATTTGGGTGTGGAGGGTGAGAGAGTGAACTGGTATGAATCATTTTTCCACCATCATCACTGTGGTGAAGGTATGTGTATAGAAAGTGGTGCTGCATCACACTGCTGTACTGCTCTCTCTCTCTCTCTCTTCCTTTTTCTCTCTTCAATTCTCTTTCTCACACACTGTTTTTTTTTTTTTTTTGCTAGCGCGTCAGATTCTTGATGGAGGATTGTAGAGGAAAGAGCAGACAGTCAGACAAGCCAGACGGAAATGAACGTGTGTGATTAAGTTTTGACTGAGGTAAAGCAGTGTGTTCTTTTTTGAAAGCTGCAATCAGTCAGCAAAGCAATAAGAAGCAAAACAGCTTAAGCTGCAAATTCGAACGCAATTTCCTCACGTGGGGTGGGTGATTGGGTGTGTGTCCTCTGACTAAGAAGATTCCATGCTTAATCTTGATCAGTTATTAGAGGTATGACGGATACTAATACAACGATTTGCAGTGCGATTCTCTGTTGCGTAAACTGTTTGCACATCATGCTGACAGGGACAAGTGGAGACATAGGCCATACTTTTTTTACAGTACCTGGAACTGGTAGACACATAGTCATCGGCTGGGAATGAAGAATAGTCTGCTTGACTGAGATCGTTATAGGCAGCGTGTCTCCTACACTGTGACTTGAAGTTATATACTGTAAGCCACACCTCCTTTATTTACACCAGCAGGCATTTAGGCCACACCTCCTTTAATCAGACTATTATAGCTTGTGCAAGTAATGTAATTAATGATGTCACTTTGTTGATGTGATTGGCACCCTGTCCAGGGTGTACCCCGCCTCATGCCCTAACTTTCCTGGGTTAGTCTCCAGACCCCCTTGACCCTGTTTACAGGGTTATCCAGTAAATCGACTTTGTTGACGCTGCCATATTGCACATTCACTGCAATTGGAAGACCTTTTATCAGAACCTAGGATAAAATAAAAATTTAAACAAAACTGCAGCGGGGTGAACTGCAAAATTCCACGGGATGAAATATGCTATACAGCTTACATTATGTGATGAATAGCTTTCTGATGTGAATGACCAAATTGATGAATATAAAGCATCAAAACATTTTTGTAAGACCTTTAAAAATCTTTTTAAGAAACTGATTCCTTCTATGTCTCATTAATACATGCACTTTTATTACCTATTTTAACACTTGGTATTGGATTAGCAAGAAGTGATTGACACTTTACTCCTATGAAATTGTGACTGCCTTTGTTTGACCCTCTATGACAAATTTCTTTTTCTCTCAGCAAGTAAAAGTGACAGGTACACAAAATAAAATGGGTACACAGAGTGTAGCACTGTGCCAACGTGTATAATCTGAGAAAGAGTGTTGACTTTTACACAGAGGCTGGGGGGAAGTCCAGCAGTGAGCGTTTAATCAGATGTTTGAGATGCTCTGGTCTGTCTGTTGGTTTTTCCGCCAAATATACTGTAGATGTAAAAAAACAAACAAACAGTGGGACTTTTAAAATTGATTCTTTTTGGATCATAGTAATTCTTCGAGCAACAGATAAGTCTATACCATTTTCCCAGATAAGGCTAACTATAATAAACTTAAATAAGTTGTTGGCTGCTTAGTGAGGTAGGTTGATGGCATTAGGTTATACTTTGGAGTCAAATAAATAATGAAATGTCTTCAACTTAAATCTGAATCTAAAGATACATTTAAAATCTTTTTGTCCATCACTTGTTGTAAGGAGAGGGTGGACTAAAATTCTGCATTCGCTTTACATTCACCTTAATTTTGTCATATCACATTTAATGCAGATTAAAATCACTGACATTGTTGAAAACAGTTGCCTAGATGAGCTTAGATAGAGCGAAGGTTTTGAAAATCAATGTAAGGATTACATATCATTATTAAGATTGCTGTAGCTTCAAAAATCATGTACAATGTGACATAGCTGCACAAGCTCTATCAACACAGAATTAAAATGAATTAGTTCATTCCCCAAATGACCCCTATGGCACTAAAAGTGAGTCAATCTCCATATGCCCCCATGTTTAAATGTTCAGGTTCACAACAGGAATAAATGTTTACAGCATGGTACCAAAGAAACGTTTTTGTTCTCCTTAGCTAGATTTTCTACTCGTGACAACTGCATCGGGATAAATTTTTATGTAACTTATCAGGCAAAAATACACAAAGCCATAAGATTATACATAATTGGCCCTTGAGCTGCAGCTGCACTGCAGGTATCGAACCGCTAGCTGTCTGCTATGCCTCTAATGCAGCTATAAACGGGAATTGTTGTAGTGTAACTTACAGAACCACATTAAATGTAGGACCTAAAAAGAGTTTAATTAAAAGCAAAGTGATATTATCATATATATTTTGCCACATTAGCATATCTATTTTGCCACATTTGCCACCTTAGCATTTCAGCTTGCATTAACTGAGGAAAGTAGGCATGTTCCAACCAACAGCTTAGAGGCCAAGATAGAGGAGACCAGAACTCCCACAGTTGAGCTTCAAACCTGATCTTAAGAAAACCTGTGGGTGACGTCACGGAGGTTTTGTCCAGTTTCTCTTTACGTATATTTATTTAAAAAAAAGGTTTTGTCTATACATTGGAAAGAACTCCACTTTTAATGATATCTTTACGTTTAATACATTGGAGGGCCTGAAACCAGTTTCAGCTTGAATTCAGCAGTTTCAGAAGGATTTCTGTCCATATGTTTGTGTCTGTAAGTATGTCTATTCAGCCAGATTTGTCACAGCATAACGCAAAATTGACTAAACAGTATTTGATAAAACTTTAGAAGTCCTTTTTCCTAAAGTTAAACCTGCACCATAAATGAAATCAAAATGGTGAGTAGAAACGGTGTTATGAACATTTATGTGCTGGATTTAATAATCTACTTTTAAATGAGCTACTAAGAAGCTACTTTCCCAATGTAAACAAATACCTGCATCAATAGATATTAATAAGAGAAGCTGAACTTAATATTTTCTCCTGAAATAGCAGCACTAAACTGGTATAAGTGAATGTTTACATGCTGGAATTTAAGAAAAAACTTAAAAAGAAAAAATGTTTATCCAGTTTACTTTTTTTGATTTTTCATCTGATTCACTTCCCAAATACTGATCAGGGAGTGTATTTGGCTGGTAACGAAGAAAATACAACTCAGCTCAAACAAAGCGTAAAATAAGCAACCTTGGAAAATTAGATTTTTTTATACTTTAAGCAGAAAGTTCTGTTGTACAGAAAGACAAGCAGACATGTATGTGGGCTTCAACCTGAAATTAAAGCTGATCTTTTTATTTTTAGCTTTAACTTTTTAACTCTTTCTACAAACTCTTTACTTGACAACAACGAGTACTTCCACCAGTAAAATTATAAAAGTGTGCATAATTATGGCATGGCCCTTGAGTTACAGCTGCATTGCAGGTATCAAACAACTATTTATCTGCTATACATCTAATGCAGCTATGAATGGGAATTCTTGTAGCTAAACTTAAAGAAATATAAATGTAATTATATACATTTAGGAGCTGAAATTTTGGAATGACATATAAGGTACGGATAAGGTTTTTTCTTAAAGTTAAACCTGCACCATAAATGAAGTCAAAATAAAAAAAAAACAGTTATTTGCCAGATTTAACAAATCTACTTTAAAATATGCTATCGAAACTGGACCTTTATACAAACTCCTTTCTGGTACAAGTACAGGACCAAATTTGCCCTCGCTGTCCGTGGTGCTGAAGCAGAAACAAACCATCCTGCTTTATTTTTAGCATCAACTCCCAAAATAAAAGTTTTGGATGGTTATTGGTTGTAGATTTTTCATTAGATTTTATTATATAAAATATTTCGCTCTCCGCGATGCTAAATCAGAAATTAACAGGAGTTTTTCTTTCCAACTCCAACTCCAATAATTGAAGTTTCTTAAAGGATTCTATGGATGGAGATTGGTTCTAGATTTCTTAAAGGAAGATTTTGCTGTCTGCAGTGCTGAAGCAAAAACTAACCAGATTACTTTATTTCCAGCTTCAACTTACAATAAAGTTTTACGGATGGTTATTTATTCTAGATTTACCAAAGGGTACTGTTTGGCATATCTTGCCCTCTGCAGTGATAAAGCAGAAGTTTTTTTTTTCAACACCAACTCCAACAATTAAAGTTTCTTTAAGGGTTCTATGGATGGAGATTCATTCTAGATTTCTTATATTCAAAAAAGATTTTGCTTTAAGGGTCTGCGTTGCTAAAGCAGAAACTAACCAGATTGCTTAATTTCTAGCTTTACCTTCTACAATACATTTTTTTAAAGGTTGTACAAATGGTTATTGGTTCCTAATTTCCCAAAGGGTTCTATTTGCAATATTTTGGTGCTAAAGCAGACACTAACCAGACCACTTAGTTTCTAAGTTCAGCTCCTACGATAAAATTTACTTTAAGGGTTATACAGATGGAGATCTGTCTGCAGTGCTGAAGCAGAAACTGACCAAATTACTTAATTTCCAGCTTCAACTCCTACAATAAAGGTTTCTTTAAGGGTTCCACGGATGGTTATGGGTTCTAGATTTCCTAGGGGTGTTTGTTTATCTGCTAATTTATATAAGCAACAATTAACTAGACTGTTTTTTTCTTTTACAAGAACTCTAACAATTAACGTTTTTTTAAGGGTTCTATGGATTGAGAATGGTTATGGATTAGTTAAAGGGTTCTTTTGGGAATACTTTGCATGTGGAGAACTTAGTGTGTGTTGCAGGGTTCTTGGTGGAACAAACCAAAAACTGGACTAAACCTTCTTAGTGAGTGTAAGCTGAGTGCTATAGACGCATCTCTCTCTCTCTCCTTCTCTCTCTCTCTCTCTTACACACACACGCGCGCGCGCGTATTCCCTCACTTGGCGAACCCGGAGAGTCGCGAGCGCTAGCTTTTTCCTTCCTCGCTCTTCTGCTGCACTTGGCGTTGGGTAAAACCGAGAGCCGGACAGGATGTTCTTGCGGGTGCAAGCAAGCGCAAGCATTGTGTTTTTTTTAAGGAACGCAACCTGATGCGTGCAGCCGCGGAAACCGGGGGAGTCCCCTGAGCGCAACGAGAGAGAAAAAAGGGGGGGAAAAAAAACCTCCACCTCCCGCGTGCCTGCGCGCGCGCTCCGGTTACACAGCGCAGCAGGCAAATGCAACAGCTCTGGGTGCGCGTGATGAGAGATGCTCGGCTGCACGAACGTGAGGAGTTGATGCCGGATGATCACTTTTCCATACAAGACCGCACCGGACATCGGAGAAGCAATATTTAATTTAGACAAGAAAAACATTTCTGCATGTGGAAAAGTGAGGATGACGCCACTTGATGATGGTCTGACGCCCCAGCCTCCAGGGTTTAGATAAACATTAAAAAAAAAAAAAAAAAACCTGCAGTGAAGAATAGATAATAATAAAAAAAAGAGGCATGCGGATCTCTGGATCTTCTCGGGTTTTTGTCTCATGAACTTCTGCATTATGTATAAACTTAAAACCAGCATTTTGGGTCCCCTGAACTGTTGCTATATCCATCCCTAGTAACAGGGGGGGATCAAAGAGAAAAGAAAAAGGGAAAAATACAGAAATTCCCACCATTCTCTATTTTTCATGCCAGGCTAGGTAAGTGCTTAAAATGTATCTACTGTATTATTTATCTTTGAGAACCTGAATTTTTGTGGGGTAACTGAGGAAAATGTGAGGATGTTGCAGGATAAATCGCACTTGTGTGATATCTGTGCTGGTGTGTGTTTTCCTGCTGAGATATGTGTGCGTGAATGAAAGTCGTGGGTGTGAGCGAGCATGCTTTGTGCCCATCACTCACCTTGGCATGATGCTGATTAGACAGGTGGTGTGTGTCAACCGCTCATAGGAGCCTTTGTGTCTAAGTTATAACCTGGATTCCAAATTGCTTCCTCTTGAAGTAGACTGCACGATAGGATGAGCCAATATCTCTTGTCTTTTACTGATAGTAAAAGGAAATAGGTTTTAGAATTTAAAGGTTACTACACAAAGCTTTGGATTTTTTTTTTTATGTTTGCACCCATGCATTGTATGGAATGCATTTAGTCTCTCGTTTCTATTTAATTTAATTATTCACCCAAAAGTATATACAATGAACTACAGTGAAACAAATAAAACATATCTCCAGTTACAAGAATAGGAAAATTCCAAACTCAATTGTTCTAAGAAATGAAATTGGACAACTTCTATGATGCATTTTTATTTATTTGAACCTGTTGAGCTTTCAACAAAGTCTAATCAGATTGCCGTCTTTTTTCCTGGCAATGTCTAGTGTCCTCCACTTCCATGCACACTTTAGATGCTCTAATAACACTCTGCAATAGAAATGCTACAAAATCTAATTTCCTGCTATTTCCTTACACATCCGCAGGTGTACAGAACCCATTTTGTAATCCTGTGAAGCAGTGAGAATTCGAACATGAACAAATGCAAATGAAATGCATGAAGCTCATCCCCTCTCCTCATCCACATCCACATCCTCTTCCCAGAGCAGAGCTAAACGCTGTAGCCATAAGAGGGCACTGTAATGTAATTCAAAGGTGCCTTATCGATTATCATGATGCCTTGACATGGCACGGTGCTATTTATACCTCAGATTAAATTCCAAGAAAGTGACACCCCTTTGCGAGGATGCTGGTGGCACCAAACAAGCCACGTTGAGTCATGAGTGGAGATTTCCCACACAGGAGAGGAACACATAGCACTTTTCAATAACAGAATTTTAAAAAGGGGTCCATGGTGTTATACCACTATAATACCATTGAAGACAAATAGTGAAAAATCTTAACAGAACAAAACAGTCTAAAGAATATCCCACTACAATGCACTTGAGGTACAATAAATCTAACCGTCTAATCTAAGATAGAATAATGGAGGACATCACGTTCCTTCACTAACCCATGACCCCCATTTGTCTTGTCCTCCTCCATACTTGTAAATATTAAATGAAACTTCATCTTTCGGCCTTGAAGAGTAGATAGATCCTTGAACATGTTCACTCCAAGGGTTGTGCAAAAAAAATCAACATGATCATGTGTCTATACAAGTCGTGAGAGCCAATATAAAATGTCACTACTATCTGAGCCAAAATGACATGCAGTTATTGGAAAGAAAAAGCCCTGCTATTCCAACTGTTGGTCATTTCAGTAGAATTGGTGGACTTCTGCTCCAATCTTTTTTGAAAAAAAAAAAAGAACTGTGTGTATGTGTGTGTGGGCCCTTGGATGGACCCAGGGTGTATCCCACCTTATGGCCCAAGTCTCCTGGGATTTGCCCCAGGTCTCCTGTCGTTCTGAATACAGAATAAAGCAGTATAGTTTAGACGATGAGTGAATTATCTAGTTGAGTCAAATTGTTGTGTAAAAATCTGTTAAAAGGGTGCTTAAACTTTCTAGCATCATTATGATATACTGTAAGGAATTAAAGACAATTATTTGTGTTGATGTAGGAATCTAGTGAATGTTAAGAGGGTGTGACGTGTTTGCGTTATGTTGTTACTTTCCAAAAACAACAACAACAAAAATAATTATAAAAGAATGGCATACTTTTTTCTTTAATCTTGTAGGTATATTTAATTTTGTTATTATATTCATGTAAGTACAAGTACAGATAATTTCTGAACTTTTAAACAGAATACTGTTTACTTAAGTAAAGTACAGATACATGAAATATGTACGATATGCAATTACAGGAACAAAGTAAATCTCTCTTAAAGTAAATCTGCCTCTTCTCCTCATATCATTCTTTTGCACCATCCCACCACATGCTATACTAATTTCTGCATTTGGCTAAAAGGCTTGCAGCAGATTTGGAGAAGCCATTTATTTGATCCTATATGGGACAAACATGTTCATGCGGAACGTCTTTTTAAAAAGCAAAATCACATTTACTTACAGTATGGTGGCTTCGATTCATGGGCCATATAACCTAGGCATCTGACTCGGACCCAAATCAGACACATGCGGTACACACTGGAACAAAGGTATATATACACGCACATACACACACACACACACACACACAGACACACACAAACAAACAAACCAAAGAGCTAGACTGCCTGGTCACACTCCATTAGATACCCAAAGGAAGGAACTTAATTTCTTACAACTCTGATAAACCAGACTGATTTGACCTGCCTGGAGGGCTATACAATGGATTTTTCACTTTCAACAGGGTATTAGCGAACAGATTAGTTATCCAGTACTGTGATGGAGTATGCTAGAACCTAGGGAACTCAGGTCCTACTGGTGCAACCAGCTGCACAGTTATGATATAAATGTATTAATAATGTCACTTACCACATTTTCCCTACAGGAGCCAGTTATGGTGTTGACCACATTCAAAATCGACATTTTATGCCTGCAAAGTTGGCTAGGTCCTAGCATAATCCATCACAGTATTGGCTCGCTGATTCGTTCTTAGAAACCCATGCTGTATAGCGTGAGCCCAGATGCATCCTTTACTAACATCCGATTCATAGCGGATCAGTAGGGGGTGACACAGTGATGCATGCAGCCAGAACAACAGTTCTAGTTGTTGCACTAATTTAGCTTAATTAGTAGCGGTGGTGTCTGTTGCCAGGGGAGTAATTAGAACAGCTACCCATCCAGGCAGGGATTTTAAAAAAGGCTTTTCTCCTTGTAAAGAACAAGAAGGAACTTTCATAATGAGACATGAAGTCTGTTGAAGGCCCCCCCTTAACCCCCCCCCCCCACCCCAACCCCTTTTAAATGCAAGGCTGCATCATCTGTCATAACACTGTCATATAGTGAGAAGCTTGAGAAAGTTGCTGATTATGTAACGCTGCAGGCTGCACCGAACACAGAACCGGGAAACAGGATCTGGGAAGTTTGCATCGATCAAATTACAATTTGTCTCCATGGATTTGGTGTTTTTTGTTTAACTTTAATTACGTTATACCATGCGGCAATGGATTGGCCGTTAATAAGATTTTTCAGATCCAATCTACATTCTCTACAAAAATATAACTCAACCTGAGATCCAGATGTCACACTGTATGAAATTCCCCCCAATTTTTTTCGTTTTTACATTTTACTCTTTTTTCAACATTTCGATGGGTGTGTCTGTATATCAACAACGAATGCGGGAAATCAGCTTTTTGTCCTTTCTATTTTTGTACTGGTCAGGGTTAAAACAACTTAATTAGGTTTTTCCCCTATTGTGACCTCATATAAAGTCTTGTTGCTTAGCTTTACTGCTCTCTGGTGGGCCATGAATCAACAGTACTTCGTTTACACAGCCACTGAAATGGATATCTGGAGGAAGCGTGAAATAAAATGAGTTTAAGGTATGAAAAATTCATTACCTGAGCTGAAGCATCAACAGACACACTTTGGGGGAGCGCTAAAACCTCTGTTAACTTGTTATAGAAATAGTAAAATATTGGACCTTTAAAGGACCTCTAATTCACCTTACACTGCTGCTGACACACATCTCATAACATTTCATACTCCATGTTCCAAATCATCCTGCTGCTGTCATACCCACACACCATATTTTTATATTTTTATACTGTTATATTTTTATACCTCACAGTTTACACACAGTTCCATTTTGTAAATTTAAAGTGATTTATATTTCTATTTTAATAATTTTTTTTATTTTGTAATTTAATTTCCAGCCTGAATTCGTTATTTTATTCCAAATTCAATCTTTAATTTAATTGTATTTTCTAGTGCAATATGTTCATTCATAGTAAAACTTTTCTATTTTAAGGTCATGGACAGTCATATAAGCATTTCACTACATACCATACTGTGTGCGTTTTTCACAAAAATGTTCCAAATTTTCATACTTGCTTCATGTAACATCAGCAGAGCAGCACTTACCAGTTTAATGACTTAATCATCATACCTATCATTTAATATTAACTTATAATACTACAATTAGCCCTGCTGTTGGTGGGGGTGTGGATAACCCTTGCCTTAAAGTCCCGGGGGGGACTTTATAGCATGTATAAAATGCTATATACAGTTATAAAGGCTTTAACCTTTCACATTTTGAGCAAAGCACAACACGTAGCCAGCAGATTTTTAAGCAAAAGCTGTCGGGCTGTGAGGAGTCAACCACATCACTTCTTTCTGTCACCTGATCAGTGAAGCGACGATACTTCCTGTGCTACACAGTGGCTGCTGCAAGTGGTTTGAATGTGTTGAAGTGTTTTTGGAGAATGTTTAAGCTAAGAAAAGGACACTCTGTTGCTGCCATTGCAGTCACTCTAGCAGTAATAAATGACAGGTATGCGTTGCTTACCTTCTGTTATGTTTTGTGAAATAGGACATTATGCAATTTGAATGCTGTCTGAACACCATGTTGTGTACTATATGTTTAAAAAGACAAAATAAAATATTGCAAATATGGAGTTATCACATTTTGCTGTCAAAATGTTCACATTTTCCAGAACAAATTTATATACATGGGCTTTTATGATGTCCATTTGTTCTCTACATAAATTAATATTAAAAATCCATAATTGTTGAAGAATTTTGGTTTTCCACCAGGTAAAAGTCCTTATGACAAAAACATTTTCTTGTTAAGACAACAAGTAGAAGAAAACACATCCAATGCATGCTGATCCATGTACGTAAGTAATTTGAACATGTACTTGAATTCTACCAGACATCCTGATGTATATGAGCTTTTTAATTTCTAAAACCTTCTTCCCAGAATAGAAGTAGTTTGTTATGTTATCTAAAAGATTCGCCGCTCTCATGTACAAGGCCATGTTCCTTGTAGTACCCAATCACATCCGCATACTAATTTACATTTGACATTTTATTCATTGGCAAAGTGAGGCAGAATTCAATCCAAATGCATAATTAAGCAGTTTGGGGTTTTGCTCATGGACCCAACAGTGGCTTTCTGCTTGTCCTTTGATTTAAACTTGCAACTCTATGGTAATATTCAAGCATAAAAATGAAAACTAGCATGAAACTGATGCAATTTCCTTAGCACAAATGAAGCAGTTAAAATGAGACATATAGTGGATAATGTTTAAATTTAAGTTGATATTGCTAAAAAATGATGTCAGGGGCATTCGCATAATTGTAGACAAAAAAGGTCTTGATAAGCAGATAATATGACTAACTGGTGGCAGTTACATTTAATTGATAAACTATTACTTTATAGATATAAAAAAGACCCATAGCACTATCTAACTGGAAAGAAATATAAATGTACAGTGTTAACTCAGCATATGGGTTTAATCCATTCCAGATGTGAGTTCTTAAGGCAAAATTTCATATTGTGAAACACATCTTCTAATAGGAAATAATGTAAATGCAGATACTGCATTTTGGTGTTTGATCTGTTTCAAACACCAAAAATATTACCAGCATAATTAATTTGCAATACTATAATCTTTTCATTGCACATAAAAACAATTAAAACTTTCACAAATGAGATGTAATTTAAGTAAAATATGAATTAAATAGACATTAAACCTTAATTACCTTAATTTATGATTATGATATGGTTTAAAAGTGAAACTTTGCTCCATTTTCTTCTTGCTACCGTCCTTGCTAACATTATTGTGACCCATGGTGCTACTGAATGTCTTCACTAAATCTACAAAAAAAAAGAAGAAAAAGAAAAAGGTAAAGTCACTTCGTTTAGCTTTCACACAATTTCAGTTCTTAAGGTTTAAATTCTTTTACTTTTTTTTTTACTTATCTTTTCTAGAAAATTTTCTGAAAAATATGTGAAATCTCTATTTCTCTCCGTTGTTGTTGTTTTTTTAGCTAGCTTAAGCTAGCTTTTAGCTAGTTACCCACTGGTCTAATAAGCTTCCTTCAGCTAGGAAATTTACTTAACTCTATATGAGTAGATAAACTCGACAGAACCAAATCTGGTTCATCTTCTGAAAACTTCCGGTTATCTGAATTATAGTTTTAAGGATTTGTACATAAACTGGTAGAACTGGAATTATGTTATCATACTAAACACTACACACCTCTTTGAATTCAACATGGCCGCCACCATCACGGCTTCAAGATGGCCACCACTGTTGTTTCTCTTTCTGTCCTCGTTTTTTCGGCTCTAGATAAAGGTACTGTAAAAGATGGTCTCAGAGAGAAAGACCAGAGAGTTGTTAGCATAATGTTAGCTAAGTGTGTGATGAGCAGGCAGAAGCTCCTTTTTCACTTGTTAGCAACATTAGCTTTATAGGTCCAGTTGCGTGGTAATGACTGACTACATTTGTAGTAGGCAGGAAAATTTATTTGTGTACATTTTATTTTTGTCCAAATGACTGCATTAATGACTGTAAAATGGGATAAGTGCCTTTAGCTAAAACGCTACATCTCAATGTGGCTCCTCACTTCCTATTGTTTAGCATCATAAAAAGCTGACAGGCTGTTATTTATGATCCTAGTCTTTGTTTTCTGTCTTTTTCTCTCTCTTTTCTTCTCTGTCTCAGAGAGGGAAATTATGATAATGATGTAAACAAAGGTCAGTCTTATAAGTGGACAGTTTTAAAACTCCATATTAGACAGGATACTGAAAGCACTGAAAGCTGGAGGAGTTCCTGTTGTGTCATGGCAACACATTAGACTGCCATATAATAAAGACAGAACATTGTGGTCTGATAATCTTTACCCTCTGTAAAAAGAATTGCTTGTGTGGTGTCCTTAACAGCACTAAAAGATTAATGTGTGTGTGTGTGTGTGTGTGTGTGTGTGGTGTTTACTTAATAACATAAGCTGATCTCAGGGGATAAGCTGATCAGTCAGGTGTTGACAGTAAAATCGATCGTGCATATTGAGCCGCAGCTGAATTTGCACAAAGGAACATTTAAAGGTAGAGGGTTGTAGCACTAGGTCAACATCCCTAATCTGTGTGCTGTGGAGTTTCAGTTCAGCTTTCTTGGTCAAGCAGTAATTTCACAGTGCAAGAAAGTCTTTGTGTTCTTCCACACTCTACTATCAGCTAGTAATGAAGCCTTCAATGATCTTAAAACAGTTTAGGGCTGATTTCTCCTTTTTATAAATTCTCCTTTTAACAAGCAGGATTTGTTTGCTTATTCTAAGTAATGCGGTTTTTTTTGGGGGGGGGGGGGGGGGGGGGGGGGGGGGGGGTTGCCTGGGTAAGAAACCTATGCTATGAATATATAACAATTTTGATGGCAGCACAGTGGCTTAGAGGTTAGCACCTTCAGGGTTGGGGTTCGATTCCAGTATCTGGTCAGCCTGTTCTCCCTGTGCTTGGTGGGCTTCCTAGCAGTTCTCTAGTTTCCTCTTAAAGTCCAAAAACATGCAGGTTAGGCTAATTGGCGTTCACAAATCGTGCACATTCTTTTTGAACGAGTCTGTAATGTGACTCAGAGGAACGAGTAGTCTTGGAAAGTGATTCCGTTCATTTTCTCCTGGGCGCGCATGCGCAATGCATTGCAAAACCTCCATAGGTTATGTACAGGAAACAGAAACGACCTTTTGGTTTGAATCGTTTGTTCTTTTTTGTCTCGTGACTCTCATAGACGCTATGCAGTGCAGTACACAAGAAACAGAATTGAGCGGCTCTTCTTAATGAGTCTTCCACTCCTAGTCGTTCGTTCTTTTGTCATGTGACTTCCCTAGACGCTATGAAGTGCAGTCGATTCAAAAGAACGAACGATTCGGACTAGAAGATATGAGAGGTGAGCTGCTCATTTTGCTTATAATATGTATATGATAATATGTCCTTAGCTGCATTGTAATATTTTCATTATTGGAACTATAGCCAAAATTTGTGTACGTAGACGTGTTGGGGGTCTGTTTATTAAAAATTTAACATTTTATTTTATTTCTGATCAAAAGAACTGAATGACTCAAAAAAGATTCGGTCATTTTGATGAATGAGATTTAAAAAACCGAATCACTAAAATTATTCAACCCATCACTGTTGTGTATATGTGTGTGCCCTGCGTTGGATTTGGTACCTTGTCCAGAGTCTACCTCGCCTTGTGCCCTTAGTCTCCTGGGATAGGCTCCATGCCCTCCGCAATCCTGTAGCCTACTGTATACAGTATGGGATAAGGCAGTATAGATGACGATGGATGATGAGGTGACAACTTTGATCTTTTGAGGACATCTCGACAGTCCTGTCTGAGAAAACTGCTTAAATGAACCTGCAATTTTTATTTCAAATTAGCCTAAAAGTTACCTTTTTATAGCACAGTAACTGATGTTGAGGTTAGGGTTAGATTTAACGTATGTGTAGCAGAACAGTAATGACCTCTAGGCAAACATCTTTACATGGATAGTACAATAAGACGTTTCATTTTCCTTTATGCAGCTTTTATCTTTCTTTATGGATCTTAATTGGATCACGAGCAATCCAGGACTCCACTGTGAGATAATCCTCTCTTCATTTGTCAAAAATCTGTTTATGACCGAATTGTAAATCAGTATGTGGTTATTGTGATTCTTGAATTTTTTTTAATAAAAGGGGGAATTTTGATTATGCAGAACTCCCTTTATTTCTCAAAATAATTGCCTGCTACAAGGTAGAAAGTTTTACCAGTATCAGATTGCATATCTGAAATGCTCCCGACCCCCCCCCCCCCCCCCCCCCCCCCCCCCCCCGCAGTAACTTCATTTAGAGTCCAAACATGTGGGAATGTCTTGGAGCAAGGTCAGGACTGTACAGTAGATGTGGCGATAACTACCAGACAAATTCCTGGAATGTGCAAGTGGTGTTGGTAAATGATAGTGTGTACAGTCCACACAGACAGATGAGTCTATTCAAGCGCTCCATTCTTTAAATGTTCCACTCTTTTTCTACGCTTAGAATGTTTACAATTAGTATCGTCATTCATGGCCACATGGATGTGACCTGACACATGATTTGCTTCTTTCATGACCATGTTTTAATGATTTAATAATTATTATTGAATATTTATAAATAATAATTTATCCACACAGTTTTCCGGACTGCAATGTCCATTGCTTTAAGGGTGCTGTAGTGTTTAATCCGTTTAAATGGTTTCTTCCCATGTTTTTCTAACACCACAAGGAATAAGAAACAAACCCAAAGTATTGATTTAGCTCTAATTCAGACTAATAGGCATGAAAGCACCCTACGATTCAGTCTCGAATGTAAGCATTTGTCTTGGCATGTCACCTAATGAACATGTCTCTACACTTATTGAGACAGAGTAGCATGGATTTGTGTGTGTATGTGTGTCTGCGGGGGTGGATGTGTGTTTAGCTCAGCTTTTGCTCACCCACTGGCTACGGCTTTCTTCTTTTCAGCTCACACAGTGTCAGTGTTTGTGCCAGCTATAGCTGGAATGGGCGACTGCTCGAGGCTGCGCATGGTGGATAGAGTAAATGAGTATTAATATTCGCAGACTGCCACAAACTCCTGTGTCAGGATCCGTGTCGCTTTACCTCAAGGCAGTGCTATCCTGGGCATCGTGCGATGCTCGGCTTAATCAAATTCAACTCTGAGTTGACCTTTCAGACTGCAGCCGGTATGATAAAATGCTGCATGTGAGTGAAGCAGAAGCAAAAGAGTCACTTTACATACTGTAGGCATAGAGAGATATCGATTAACACCTAAGTTTCAGGCACATTTTAGGCAAGTGTAAATATTCGTTATGAGAAAAAAGCCCCATTCGGCCGGGACTAGTTTTCCAAACGATGTTTGAGTTAAAAAATTTTCAGACGACGTCTGTCATTTTATGCATGCATTTGGACAGGACTAACATCTTCGTGTTTATTACGGAGGTAAGAGTGTCTGTGTTTTACATGTTGGCGTTGCACGAGACCACATGTCCAGGATGCGTGGATTCTACGGCCATTATTGGTGCGCAAACTTGAATACCGGGCTAGAGATAGTAAATATTAAACATTGCACTTGGAAAGAAATTGGAGCTGTCATCTGTAAGATAGAGCTACACCGATAGCAAGACGTTGACATGGGTAATTCTAAAAAAAAATTTTTTATGTCTTTAAAATGAGAAACAGTTTTGCCAACTGCATCCAGATGGACTCCATGAAGCAGATTTACTAAACTCCCATTAGGAGCTGGATTTTCATGTACACACAAGTGCACTTAGCTAGCATAAAACCACTGTATTGCTAATTAGATTGAATTTAAACCTTTGTTCGCCTCTTTTTCATTTTGCCTGAACAACAAGTGGTGTGACTTTTAAAATTTACAGTAGGACATACTGTAAGTGGCATCAAAGTTGTAAGGCATCTCGCTGTCTATTATCAGCAGAAGATATGCATCATACAGTATGTTGCAGGGAGTCTGGAGCCAGTCCCAGGGAAGTGGGTTGGCACACTCTCACACAGCCAATCATGAACCACATGATTGGAAACTACAAATTGGAAACCACTATTTAGCCTACAATGCATGTTTTTGGACTGTGGAAGGAAACCGGAGTACCTGGATGAAAGCCACCAAGCACGAAGAGAACACAGAGACTGGAAACTACTGTCGATTTGAACCCCCGACCCAGGAGGAGAGGGTGCTAACCACTAAGGCTGTATTTACACTTCTCATGATTGGTTTAATTAAAACAAACTCTGGTGGGGTTGCCCTGTTAGTGTGGTGTTAAATGCAAATGTTGCCATCCAAACCTCGGTGTACACCTAACAGGCGAATCAAAACAAAATCTTAATGTAGAGGTCCTAGCTACTGTATGTAATGTGCCTTAGTTAGCACAACACTAGACAAGTTTCAAAAGCTTCCATGATTAAAAAAAAGTCCAAAAAATGAAATATGCAATGTCGGTAATAAATATAACACTGCCAAATTAAATGTTAAATTTAATTAGCATCGAAGGACATTCAGAATGAATAGTGCACAACAGCACATGTGCACAAATGATAACACAGAAGGGCTGCGTTCCATAACAACATCCGTCAGCTTCCTAGATGTTCACGAACATATGACAGTTGAATGGCATAATGAAATGTCATATGGTTTTGAGAGCACTGGTTATTAAGTACAGCCCGGCTGTACTATCCAGGCAGGCAGATGCCGGAGCAGGGAAAGTATAAATCAAATAATTTAAAGATCGCTGCTGGTGTCTTGTTTGCTAATTAATAAATATATTTAATCTGTGGGGTACAACTATCTAGATAAAAGCTAGCTGTAAAATAAAAACATTAGGCTAATGGGTGACCCCCGCCATGGGTTTTCAGCTGGTAAAGACACCACCATATATAATACACATGCCTTATGTTGTGTCTTTTGGTCTATGTGAACGCTAAGTGAACCAGGACTTTTGTGAATACAGTACTCGCAAAACAAATCGAATGTATCATATTATGCCTTGGTCCAAATCAAGAGACCCGAACTACAATTGTGAACACACCCTAAGTCACCATGCCACCATCCAATAAATATACTGTGTAATTTTTGTAAACCCCCTACTGTATATTTGTTAGGGAAAAGCCTCATAAAGAACAAGGAGCTAATCATCCAGGACAACATTTTGGAACATAACTGTTCACCAAAAGCCATTAACCGGGTAAAAAAACGGATGATGGTAGTAACCCCTTAAGATCATTCTTCCACTACCACGCTTTACTGTAGGAATCTTGTTCTCTGGCATCCTTATTCTGATGGCACAAGTTTACATTTCTATTAGTAAATACAATTTGCAATATGCATAGATTTTCTCTACGTCTTTAATACAGTATTATGAATTAGTTTTTGATATATATAATCCCAAGTGAGTCATTACACTATTCTAAAGGGGGCTGAATATTTATGCACGCCAATACACATACACCAATTCCCCACATAAATATTGGGGTAACTTTTGGAAGGTAATCACTAACTTAGAATATGGCCTAGATGCCACAGTGGCTTAGAGTTAACACTGATGACTTGCACCTCCAGGTGGGGATTTGTTTCCCGTGTCGGGGCTGGGTCTGTGTGCTCGGTAGGTTTCCTCCGGGTACTTCAGTTTCCTCCATCAGTCCAAAGACATGCAAGTTAGGCTAGTTTGTGTTCCCAAATTGCTAGTAGTGTGTGTGAATGCGCATGCAAATGTGTGTGTGCCCTGTGATGGATGCCCTGTGAGTCATCATAAAGCACTATAGATGTGAGAGTGAGAAATGATTTGGCTGGGTATCACAGTATCACACCTAACCAAATCTCTTTATAAGGTACTTATTGAAACTTAGTTCCGATAAGGGTTGTTATCAACATAAGGGAGGACGAAAGATGTTATTTTATTGTGTGGAAGGCATGAGCCAGAAAAATGGCAGTGTGAAAGAGTGAGACAGAATCTGGCAATGGCCAACCGTAAACAGTTGGAGAGCCCTGAAATGTGCATTCTTTTGTTGTGTGTGGTTGTACATCTCAAAAGTGTTGCTTGGTGATTTTTATTGCCACTTAAAGGCTTTACTAATATGAATTCCTGTGTCTTTTCCTTTTCCCATCTCTCTCTCTTTTTTTTTTTATGAATACTTTTATGTGTTGTGCTACGTGTTATGTGCACTGATATTTCTGGAGAGCTATAAAGTGTGCATCTTTCCTTGCCAGCACTGCTAAAAGTAATGTTGCCTCTTTTGATCATTCTCAAAGGAGACGTGTCTTTCGCCTGGCACATGTCGCTTGCAGAAGGAAAGACGAATATCATAAGCTAATGTTGAGATAAAATATGTTTTTAAGGGGTCAGTTCATTTTCACAGTCGGTCCGCAGCATGTTCACGCCGCTAGCACCGTGTCAACGGTGCGTCTAAGGACAAACGTGTCTGGCGGCCCGAGATAGGCAGCGGGTTCTTATCGGCGCAACTGGATCAATGGGGCTGCACTTACCAGGGTAGAGTGTGTCAAATCTGGATATCAGGAGAAAGCACATAATACAAGATGTAATCAGATAGGGAGAAGAAAAAGAAGAAAAAAAAAAACACTCTCTTGGAGGCTTGTTGACTTCCCCACAGGTGGTTTCCATTTTTAGACCTAGCTGATTATATCTCATAGAAGGGGCGTAACTTGAGTTTTGTAACAAGAGCAGTCTATTTCTAGTTAATGATCATTTTCTTACCTGAGTGTGCCCTGTCAGAGCCCAATCTAATGGCCTGTTGATGTTCTTTTAATGGAGATGGATTAATATCCAGGCAGCAGGTAACTCATTCACGCTTTGGTAAAACAGGGGGAGCTGCAGGGTGCCAGTAGGGGAGTTCAGATGCCATGGGGTGATCACAAAGAAGATTTTGGATACCATTACTGGAGGGGGGTCTGAGTAATTGTCCTGCTCAGACTATAGACATTAGCTTGGACATTAAAGCCTGCACAGTGTGAGGCCTTATAATGGAAGCAAAGTTATGAATAAAAACTTCATAATTTTAAAATGCCATTATGTTCTAACACCATAAGAGCTACAATAAGTATTTCCAACTTTCCACATATCAACTGTGCAAATGACAAATAAAAGCCTGACCTTGACTATAATCAGTTAAAAGGTATTAAATATGGCTCATATAACTTTATTATTATTAATAATAATAATTAAAAAAAAAGTTCTTACATTTTGGCAGCTCTCAATTAAATATCTGTTGAAAGGAAAACCTCCAGTCCACCTATGGTGGTCACCTGGTCAAAATCAATCCATGAATCCCTCATTCATTTTGTTAGAAGAGTTTTTCTTGTCTTCTTTCCTTTAAAGGATGCATACAGACTTTAGACAAAGTTTGATTGGGTTTCTGCTTGAACCTACTGTATAGGGCACAATGGTGTAGATGAGCTGTCAGAGATGTATACGAGGGCACATCACTCGGTTTTCCCTGAGGACATTTGTGCATCTTCCTTCCGCTGTTAGCATTCATAAGTAAACTACAAGGTTGCACACTTCTTTTCAGACTTCAGAAAAAAAAGATAGCCCGAAAACATTAGCTTATCTTTAGGTTTAAAAAAACTGTAATATAAACCTTTCTCTTTGATGGGGACATCTCTGTCCCAGAGGACATTGCGCATCTGTTTCTCCACTCGATACATTCTACCTCTTTCACTGCCCCAGGTGACTTTGCACATCCTTTTCTCGCTTCACGCGTTGCGATCTTAGTATTCCTCCGGGTGCCTCAGGGTCTCACATTCCTCTGCTGCAGCACTCCCAAGTCTCACCCTGTTAAATGCCTTTTGTTCCTAGAGAATTGCACACTTGACTCAATTGTGCAAGCATCAGTTATCATCATTAATGGCTGGGATTGTGAATCAGGTGCGTTACTAATTGGTTGAAACAAGAACATGGATCTGTACAAGTCCTCTGTGTATACAATCTGTACCACTAATCCTTCAGGACTGAATTAGCGCAAATTAAAATAAAATGATTTATGTGGTGGTGTGTTACTCAGTACACTAGTTTTATGTGTAAAGGAATGACTGCTGGTGGGTGTTAATTGAATTAAAGAACAAAAAACATCGCAAATAATCGTACCAATAATCAAACGTCCATGGACTAAAGAATTGATTACGATGCAGACTTAATGGTTGTATCCTGTACTGTGTAAGTGCAACTTGACATCTTAGTATACCATTTTATTCTAAGCACTGCACTTTGCTTGTTCCTTAAATTTAAGTTTGTTAGAATACCCAGTGTTTGAAGAAAGAGCATGCCTGAATCCCTGCTATTCAACAACTCCTACCAATACGTTTTAACTGGAAGGTCTCATTATCTAATACAAAACAGAACCTGTTTAGTTGCCCAGAGCAGGTTATCAGAGTTGGATTTACATTTTCCGTCTTCACCATCTCTCTTTTTCTTCACTATTCACTATGTTTCTTAACACACTTTCCCTCCATATCCTCTGTAGTGTTTAATGACTCCTATCCAAGAGTCTTTGGTGGTAAGTCTTGTTGTTCAGCACAAAGAAGAAGCCATCTAGAATTCCAGTCCAGGTTCTTAGGGTTTTAGTCACTTTTTATAGCACCAACATCCCTCTCTTTCTTTTTCCAAAGGTCTCTGATTCCAACACTTTCCTGTGTACTATTCAACAAATCCTACTGAAGATGATTGAATGCGAGGTCTGGCTATGTCATGGAAAACAGAGCACCTTTTTTAGAACCTGTAAGGGGATGCTAAAAGCCACTGCCTCTTTACGTTGGACAACTCCGTGCACAAACTTAAACAAGGCAAATTCGGGTGACTTTCAGCATCTTGGAAAGCTGTGTGCTGGGAAGCAGCGGGGTGTCCTATTTAGCCTTTTCCAAACCAAGAAGAGTTTTCGAGTTTTTCCCAACTTTTAACAGTTCCACAATCACTCTCTTGTTCTTCACTAGTGAAAATATGTCTTTATCCCCATGTCTATGTCTTTATTTCAACAACTTCTATCCAAAAATCTTTAGTTGAGGGGGTTTGGTTTTTGGTTTAGCTTGTACAGTTCCATATCCGTCTCTTGTTTTCCACACTGAGCATTAACCCATTTTCTATTGAACAACTCCTACCCAAGGCTAAGTCATGGAAAGCAGAAGTGATCCTGTACAGCAAAGGTTTTCTGACATCTTAAAACTTCTTACAGCTCCAGAATCTCAGTTCATTCTTCAACAATAAAGAGGTTTCTGCATCAAATACCAGGAGATACCCTGCTGTAATCATCTCTATGCTAAGAGGAACCTTGAAGGCATGAGTGTTCACCCAATTAATTTGGGTCTGGGGCTTACTTCCTCATTATCTTGTTTTCCACTACTGAATTCAGCTACTTGATGTATAGACAGACTGCTGTTTTGTTGTCTAAGCTTTGATGAAGAATGATGGTTAACATAATCATGTGTTCACTGTGTCACACCAAGTAAGGGACGTTCAGTGCTGAATTTCATTCTCTTTCACTCATTTTCTACAGCGGTTATCCTGTACAGGGTCATGGGAGGCCTGGATGCTGTCCCAGGGCTCAGTGCACTAGGCGGGATATAGTGGCAACCCATCGCAGAATACAAGCACACACTCACTCTCACATTATGGGTAGCAAATGCCAGTTAGCCTAATCTGTGTGACTTTGGACTGTGGGAGGAAACCAGAGTTCCTGGAGGCAACCAACCAAGCAAGGGGAGGATGTGCAAACTCCACGGAGCTGTGGCCGGACTTAAAACCTTGACCCTGGAGGTGCGAGGTTACAGTGCTAACCACTGCGCCACCATGTCATCTGCATTTAACACGTAAAAGAAAAATCCACTCATTGACTGGAAAACCATCAGACTCATGCTGACTTAGAATCAGAGATGCTTCTGGATACTGTAGGTATATGAAACCTAACAAATGGCATGGATACGGTTTATTTTTATTAGAAAGGACAGTGTTGGCACTCTTGGCCCACTTTGTAGTCAAGGCCACAGTGCTATCCACTATGCCACCATGCAAGCTTGTTTAACCTTAGCTGGGACATAATTTGATGCTCTGTTACAGCTACAGTACAAACACTGCTGCATCAGCTGATATTTCAAACATTGTCCTGTATTACTGTAGTAGAAAAAAAAAGATGCTGTTGTTTGATGGAATGGGTGGCATGATGGATAGTGGTTAGCACTACGGTCTTGCACGTCCTGGGTTGAAAGTTCAATTTCTGCGTCGGAGCTGTGTGTGTGGAGTTTGCAGGTTCTCACCATGTTTGGCAAGGTTAATACGGGTATATCGGTTTTCCTTCCAAGGTCGAAAGACATGCAAATTAGGCTCATTGGCATTTCCAAGTTGCCCCAGTGGTGTGTAAGTGTAAATGTCCTTGCACCACGTGATGTATTGGCACCAAATCCAGGGCGTACCACACGTAGCATCCATGGGGTAGGCTCTTGGCCTCATGCGACCCTGTACAGGATAAGCGGTATAGAGACGGAGTGTGCTGGGGGAATGGATGCAAAAAGTTAAACAAATATGCCACCTTTGTTTCTTTAGAATTAGATATCCATCCTTTTAAAATCCCACATTGTCATCTGGAAACAAAACAATACTCATCTAAGTCAAAGTTGACTATGGGTTAAGAGTCTAGCGTAGGTTTGATTGACACTGCGTTAGTGACACTAAGTCATTTGAGGTCGCATCTGTGTGTTTTTTCACGTCTACGTGATGCACTTAGTTAAGCAACAACAGCGGGCATACTTCACACATTTTCTTTTATAACCAACCATGTGTTCTGCTGGAAACGGAGACATCATTTGACAGGGACCATGAGCTGGAACTGTTGCTGTCGGGTCACGTTAACTCACTTGCTGGGTGGCTTTTTGTCATCAGCTGTTGTATTGTCAACACTGGGTCGTGCAGGAACAGCGTCTCACTAGGAGAGCCCGCGCAGATGACAGGCATCCAGTGAATGAACTGTGTCATGTAATTTACTTACTGATGACTGCAATTATCAAGCTCTGACTCACCTTATACGCACACCAGGGTTTATGCACATGGGGAAAAAAAAAGGAAAAGAAAACATAATGAAATAAATAAAATGCTGAGCACAATCCGAGGCCGTCTTTTGCATAAAAATGGAAGTGATAATTTGGCTCTGGATGGACCGAACTGTGTAGATGAATAAAGAAATGTATTGGCAAATGTGTGCTTGGATGTGTGTGTTCACTTTGTCTCGATGAGCTTTTTGTTTATTAGGAGCTTGTCATAAAGTCTATTGTAAGCTGTAAATAAAGGAGTGGTACATGAGATGTTGGTACAAGGAGCACAAAGAGAGTTTAATCGACAAAAATGTGCAAAAATTGAAGCACAGTAAACAGTTATTCACAGGTGTTCGCAGTCAAAACAGACTGAGCACAAGTTAATTAAGTAAAACAAAGACTTTCCTATAAGGCAAATGTTATTCAGCAGAATTAAGATACTTTTTTTGCATGCAATATTTCATTGCACAGCTGGAAGGTTGAAATTTTAGTCTGAAATTCAAATAATGAAAAAAAAAAAAGGATCAATGCCATCCATTATCTATGCCACTTACCCTGGAGCCTAGCCCAGAGGGCACAAGGTGAGGTACGCCCTGGATGGAGTGCCAACCCATTTTAAAGCACAAGCATACGCACTCACACCCCCAATCATAAACTATGGGCAATTTGGAAACACTAATAGGCTTAGATTGCATGTTTAGGCTGTTTAGTTCGATTTGGCATGTGAGAACAATTACACACGACTTTAGTATAATATTGAACGGTGAGGCACATGAAATGCAAATTATATGTTATTATAAGTTTTATTACTTTATTGGGGTAGCCACATCGGATCATTATTGGCAACAGATGCTCTTTGTGGCGCACTCCACCCACTGTCTCCAGGCTTGGGTCTGGCACTGATGCCCAAGTCTCAAGTGGTTGGTCTCAATTTCTCACAGGGAATTTAGGGTTAAGGGCCTTACCTAAGGGCCCAACAGTGGCAACACGTTGGTGGCAGGACTTATAACCCTGATTTTCTGATCAGCAACCCAGCGTCTGAGCCACCAATGCCACAATTTATTATATTGTGAATAAACTACAGTATGGTAATACCCTAATTATGGTAAACTGAATGACCAAGCAATCAACTGAGTAACCAAATGAAAAAAGAAACTAATAAAAGCAAGAGATCCAGAGTCTGGCTGCCTTTAAAAAAAACATCTTCACAAGGATGTTGTGGATATTGGCCAGTTGTGATCATGTGACAAAGTGCATGCGTATTACTCGTATATCAAGACCTTGATCATTTATCGAGTTAAAATGTAAAGTTGCAGACCAAGTTACTCGCAATCCAAGGTTCCACTGAAGTTTAAATTTGACTTGGCCTCAACTGCCTTCAGACTTGACCTTGGCTAGTCCCGGTTTTAGACTTGAAAATGACAGTATCGACTACAGCTCTGTGATACACACAAAAAAATAGCATTATCAGTCCAAACATTTCTCTCAGCTTGGTTTTCCTTTCATTTACTGACAGAAAGTCAATCTAGGATGTATCATATTAGCACCTAAATCTGATCAATAGCTCTATTTTGGCCTTCACGAGTGTCTGTGTTGAATAAAGACACCAGAATACCAGACTGTTATCTTTTTATATCAGCCTGATGGCATGATCTTGATGAAAGTATTTTAAATTCAGCTTATGTTCGCTTAGCATCCTGCCAATGCTTGGCTTGGATTTCATCTATAGTGCTAGAGCTGAGAGTGGCAAAGCTAAGTATGGGTTTCGAGTCACCCTGTTCCTTTGTGTTTTCCTGTTATTGTGTTTATAGTCAGGAAAAAGTGGGACAAATTCACTGCCTCAGGCCATAGTCTGAGTTATTGGAGCCATTATTGCATGATTCACCATGCTTCTGGGGGTTTGAAGAAATGCCTGTGGTGGTCACAGATGCGCCCAAAGCACATTGCGTTTTCTAACTGGATGGAGAGGCTTTAAAGTATGGAATGATGAATGAATAATGATCAGTGTGAAAGGGAAGATAACAAGAGAAAGTGAGCTTGAAGAAATGATGTGGTGGTTAAAGAAAACAAAGCTGTCCTTATAAGAAGAATGGATTGAGGAAATCAATAGAGAAGAAGACGACAGGGCAAGGGGAAGAAAAACAGCAGGTTGGTGTGATATGGGACTGAAATTGTAGTACTAACCCCTTTAGAAATGGTTCAGCCTAGGGTAGTAGTATCATTCATTCATTCATTTTTTTATACACTTATCCTATCTACGTAGGATTATGGGAAGCCAGGAGCCTATCCCAGAAGACTTTGGGCACGGTACACTCCCTTTGACCCTGGAGGTGAGGGGCCACAGTGCTATTCACTAGGCCAACATACGCCATTTGAGGAAGACCATAGGAGCAAAAATTATACACACCTATACGCAAATTTAAACTGAATATAGCACCTTTACGGTTTGTTCGATTTGTAAATATTGTATAGATTTGTTGCGCCACATCTCAAACTGTTAAGCATGTAAAGATCTCGTCTTAGTGCTATGGTTATAAAGATTTATTTATTTATTTCAAATGTGGAAACATCACCAGAAAACTCATGTTTTATCTACAATTCTATATACTGTGATGGTTAAATATTTGTGGCGTGGCAACCTTGGAAGGAGTCTCCAGTGTTAGCAATATTATTTTTGTTACATAGGGATTTACATAAACTTGACAATAAGCCTTTTCCTCTCTTTGGGTTATTAACTTCAAGAAAAAGAAAAAAAAAATAGAGCTAGGTGAGTAAATAACTGTTTATAGGTGCTATAAATACACTGTAAGTGTCTTTAATAAGTAATAATTAAGTATAAATCCTCCTAGTACATTTGTAAAAATGACTGCAATAGTTCCATACAGTAGTTCTATCGATAATACATACTGTATTATATAAAATAAAAAGAAAAAAATAATCGTAAAAGTCAGATGGAAAGCATTTCTCGGTTTTCTGAGCTGGAAAAAGACTTCACGATGAAATACTACTATTCTTTTTTCTTAAACTTTGACTTTTCGCAGACGTTCTACTAAGGTAACTATAAAAGTAGATGCCCTACTCTAATAAACAAACAAAAAAAGGATTGTTTTTTTTAGTTTTGCCACTAATTCCTGTTGAATAAGAGGAATAAATCTGCTGTTTTTTGAAAATAATCAACTTCAAGCTTTGTACGAGTGACTCTGAGTTGCATCACATAAACACTATTCTTCACTGCTATTTCTAAGCAACTTCCACTTAAAACACATCCAGTTTTAAGGGCTAATTATAAAGAGGACGTAGTCACTACTATCCATTTTGTTGTTTCAGGTCACAGACATAGTGTAAAATTTTACATTAAATGCGTTTGCATTAAGTTTGAGAGATTCATCGACGGAGAAACTGCTTAACTACAGAAAAAATAAAGTGGGAGCTCAAAGATATTTTTATATTTTATTATAGTTTGACATGTCAAATCTCATACAGCAATAACACCTAACCTATGAAGCAGATTTCATCATACTGTATGTCTGCTGTACTTGGGACAAAAATTGTGTAGGACAAAACAAACTAACTAGAGCATTTGGCACCAATGGTGTCCTTTTACTTATCCAAAAACATTTTCTTTTTTTTTTTTTTAATCAAAACAAAGCCAAAAATATGACAAAAAGGAATAAATAATTATATTTGTTCCATAATATTTAAATTGCCAAAAATCTAAATTACATAAAAGAATACTTTTGTAGCCAAAAGTTAAAATAATGGCAGTCACAGTAATAAGAATAATTTGTTATTTTTTTGCAATTAAATTATTATACAACAATCAATATTTATCAGTATGAAGTCCTTTACCTGCTGGTTCCGCCCGGGCACGGAGTCAAAAAGATGTCTGCAGTATCCGGGTGTCACTCGCTCAATCCATACCTGCTTGATTACTTCCTGAAGATCATGTACAGAAATTTGAGAATTCCCTTGTTTTAGACATTTTTGTGCAGAGGTGAAAGTAAAAAAAAAAAAAAGAAGAAGTTCTGCCGCGTACTTGTTTCATTTAGAGCCCAACTCGTCAGCCGGAGGACATATTAGTGACATCACCTGTTTTATGCACAGGGAGAACTATACTACATGGCATATGTTGTCTTAAATACTTTTGGCCCCCAGAGTAATGTTAAAAATAATATATTAATAATTATTACTACTATAAAAATCCAGGAGACTTAGGGCACGAGGTGGGGTACACCCAATCCATTGCAGGGCGCTCACACATACACACTCACACACTCGTTCATACACTATAAGCAATTTTGGAACGGCAATTAACCTAATCTTAAGTTAAGTCAAGTAGTGAAGTAAGGCTTTTATTGTCATTTCAACCATAAACAACCGAGATAAAGAGATAAAAAAAAACAGTAAACATTTCTTGTGAGTAGCAGCATAGACAAAAGAGTCATTGTGCAAATAGCAGCTGATGATATAAATATTTGTGCAAAAAAAAACATTTCAAGTTTAGTGTTAAAAATACGCTGGATGATTGTAGATCAGTGTGTATGTGCGCATGTGTTTATCAGTCCAGTCCCATTTTATCGAGGTGAACGTTTTCCTGAGTGAGTGTGTGTATCAGTCCAGTCCTTTCTTGTTGAGTAGACGGGTGGCAAGATATTGTCTGGATTCGAGCCCCCGACTGCTTCGGTCCTGTTTTCCACGGTGGCAAGGAGGGTGACGAGTGAGTGAAAGGCGCGTATCTGCATGTCATTGGACTGTGAGAGAAAACCAGAGTACCCAAAAAAAACACACAAAGCACACAAACAAAATCCATGCACACAGAGACGGGAATCGAACCCAGACCCTGAAGGTGCAAGGCGACAGTGCACCACTACACCACCGTGCATCATGCAAAACTCACCAGACAGAATTGAATAAAACTTTAGCAGTACTTAGGCTTTTGTGTGAAGTCTACCGTGCGGCAAAAAAAAAAAAAAAAAAATGCATGATGATGTGGTGTATGATGTCCTCTGTGATCCTTAAGGGGTTTTAACAAAACCAGACAGAATACTAAGTATAATTGCTTTCGTTTCACAATTCATTCAACAGTAATCCTCAATCCCATCATTTTTTAAAGCTCTTCCATTTTTTAAATAATGTTTTCCTTTACAGTGTTGCATGTGTTTCTTTGCTTTAATCAGTTGAAAAAAACATTCAATAGTTGATAAAAAATATGACTGTAGTCACATGACCTAATCCCATGCAATCCTCAACTATAATGCACACTACTACCAAGAATAGTATGTAGTGCTTAATATAGACTAGAGCACTAGTGCAAGTATACTATATACGGTATACTGTATGAGCCTATGTATATCTAAGTGTGTGTGTGTGTGTGTGTGTGTGTGTGTGTGTGTGTGTGTTAACAGTAGCAGGTGAGGACAGTAGCTCCTGATTGATTGATGCGCCTGCTTTATTTCAAGCAGGAACTGTGATTCATCGCCTCGCCCACACACACACACACACACACACACAATCACACACACACCGAGCTCCCAGGGTTGTTGATCTTTGTGATTATGCCCTCCTATTCAATCATCCCACCATCCACAATCCACCATCCACCACCCTCCTCCTCTCCATGACCTCCATATCAGATGGCATATCACACTCGAGAACAGGCATATATATTTGTGGATGAGCTCAGAAAAAGTGGATGATATCACACATGAGGGAGGAATACTGTACAGTATTGTGGTCTTGCCTCACCTCTCATTTGTGACTATTTTAAAGACATGCTATGTTCAAGTCATGTTTTTAAACAGTTAACTATTCCTGTCATAAAAAAGTGGATCAAAAATATTTAATATGCTACAAATTCCCTTCATCACCTTCCAGGCTGGCAGTCAATCGAAGTTACCTTCATAGTCGATACACTGCTGTGGGTCGCTGCAGGGGTCCTTTCCCTCCATCGCAATTCCTTTCCATTTTTCTTTGGCACTGCTTTTTGCACCTTCCAGCCACATGGTCATTGGTGCCATAAATATTGGTAGGGTATACAATTGGGATCCAATCGACACACGTGTCCAAACCACCGTAAACACCTTGTTGGAATCGTCGTCTCAATGCGTTTGAATACTCCAGAATCTTTGAAAAAGCGTGAGCTCATTGGGTTCAGTTTGAAGTGTGGATTTTAACTGATCCATAGTGTAGGATTGGCAGGATGCGTGTCCAGAAGAGACACATTTTCATCCTGATGGAAATGCTGGTTTTTGTCCATGGGCACCACTCCAGAGACGCAAATGCTGCCACTGCCAGGCCAGTTCTACTGTGGATTTCAATGGCCACTTTTATCATTTCGTGAAAATAATCATTTTATCTCAGCGTGTAATCTCACTAAAAAGGCTCTATCATTATATTGTGTATTCATCTATAATGAAAAGAACAGAAAACTGAACATCAATGTGTCTAACTAGGTTTATTATTATTATTATTATTATTATTATTATTATTTTTAATGATAATAATAATGATAATTTATAGGCTGTTTTGATGTATCTTTTATGATAAAAATGTGTCACATTCTGGGAAAACAAAACTAATATAATAATTTAGGTAACTTTCTTGCCAGTACCATACTTTCAAAAATATTACATTGTACCCTGGAATTTACAAACTCCAATAAAAAATGTATGAATAAAAAAATAAACAAAATTGAAAAAGTTAGGCAGATATGAATACTTGAGTTTAGTATTTGCTGTCATGTCAATATGTCTTCTCACATTATTAACAGTAAATAACTGTACACAGTTGAGAAATTGTGATGTTAACAGGAAAAGGGCAGTACAACTTTTTTTTTTATTATAAAACACAATCTGTTCGGGTGTGTATTAAAAAAAAAACATCTTTTCATTTCGCTGCTTTTTATACAAAGCATGATTTAACCTGGTGGTGTAACTGGTTGTTCAAGTCAAAAGTGTGGGACTTCTGTTGAAATTTGTAAAATTTCTGATAAAATAAAGGTTTGACATTGTACAAACTTCAAGTATAGACTTCAAGTACAGTATAGGTGATGAGACAGGCAGTAAAACATTTTAAAGACGGCCGTACAGCCATGATTGATGGTCCTGACTGAAGTGGTTTGGAGTCGGCTGCAGTCGTCCCTGTGAACATTCAGCACATGGAACGCCTGATCCTTGAAAATCGATGGATACCTTGTCTCCTACTTGTGGAAGAGACGCGTCTGTCCGTGGAAACTGTACACACAATTATTCACCAACACCACTTGCACATTACAGGAACTTGGCCCCAAGTTATTGCCATATCCTCATACAATCCTCACATCACTCCAAGACATTTCCACATTCTTGGTCCATTATACGAGCTCCTGTTGATCCAGCTTTCAGATGTGAAGCAGGCTTTCTACCCTCAGTAATGAAATGCTGGGATAAGTACATAGGTTTTTACTCTCATACCCGTGTTCTCTTATGCTACACAATCAAAAGTCCCGGTTTGGCCTAAATGCCCATGGGATGAGGAAATATTGTAAAGAGGCTGTGATAAAGCAGGTAAGCCACATCACTGTAAAAAAAGCATGATTAATGACATGCATGACATTTAGACAAACCTTTTTAATCTGTCGTCTATACATTACCGCACAGGAAACCCACCTGCACCACATACCAAGCTTGTTAAGAAGCTGAGGTCAAATCACAGGGTCAGCCGTAATACGCCCCAGCTCCACCACCACCCCCCCCCCATCCCCCACCCCCTAGGAGCAGTGAAGGTTAGGGCCCAAGGGTGGAAGCCAGACAGTGCTGAGGCTTGAATCCCCCAAACCTTTTGATAAGTGACCCGGAGCCTTAACCTTTGACCCACCACCGCCTTTGTATCACACGCAAAAGCTATCGAATGAGTCAGGCAGTCTGTGAGGATGTGATATAAGTGTGTGCGGGGGGGATTGGTGGAAGGTCCGGGGTTTGAATAAAGTACACCTACGCAAGGCCATCCAATATGACTCTGTCGGGCCCACAGAGCAGGATCCTCATTGCACCAGATCAGAAATAGACTCATTAAATGGCTTTTTAACACACTGGAGCCATTTAAAACTGGTTCATTACTAAATTTCTCCCCAAGAAGCCTCTCAGACAAAGTTCATTTTGGTTAATTAAAAACCTCTTAAATAAACTATTATGCACCAAAATGTAAAAAAAAAAGAAGAAGAAGAAGAAGAAAAGAAATAGCTGCAAGCAGAAGCAATAAGAATCTATTAATGGTGAATCTATTATCTAATTCTCTTTCTTTTAAAAATGTATAATTTTTTTTAAAATATCAAGTGTGTATCTGAAATGTGATCTTACAGTCTAAATGCATGCATCAACAAACCATTACAGTATTCCTTTATAAAATTCTTTGTTTATTATGGTCGTTCTTATTTTTTACAACAGTAAATATCACTAATATCACTAATATCTACTTTGGATCAATTAACATAGACACAGCAGGTAAATCTATACCATTAATCATACATCTTATTGTATAAAAAGTAAAAAAAACAAAAAAAAAAAAAACATTTCTGGTGTTTCAGGAGTTAACGGTCGTCTCCCTGCTGGAATCGGGGTTCTCGGTCAGAACTTTTTGCCGTGGAAAAACCTCTAGAACGGGCATTTTTAGGAATGTATTTTAGGTAAAGGCTTAAAATTAAGTGAATGTTGTTTTGAAGTCGTGTTTGCAAGGTCGTGTCGCGGTTGTCCATTCAGCGTTATCCCTACAGCATGTCCGCAATCTTGGTTTAACATCATTTTATCAAAGTAAATATAAAATAGTAACTACTGAATGGTCCATTTTGTCCAGTTGCCAAATGAAAATTGCCACAATGTTTTGAGAAGCAAAAATGTTTTTGAAGCCAGATTTTTTATTTATTTATTTGAATCCAGTTCCAAACTGATATCTCACTCTTCCATCTGGGAGGATAAAAGACCTACATGCTTCAGAAACCTGAAGGTCACTGCATCACTTCTAACTCTTGCTCATGCAGATGGCTGCAGTTGGCTAACATTTAATGTCTCGATCTGGGCTAAAGGTATAGGAATTTGTATACTAATTGTTTAATTAACATAGTCACATTTTTTTTTTTACTTTATTTATATATGCTTAGTAAAAGCTAGTCATAAACAAAATGCAATGCTAAACTCAATGCTACAGTATGTTCCATAGTAAAAGTAAGAGCATTTCCAAGGGACTGGGACTAAACAGCTGTGTAGCATCTATAACACCATTGAAGCTAATGAGAAAAAAAAAAACTTCGGTTTGCTGTGGAGCATAAGGAAATGGTCCTGATACAGTAAGTCCTGATTTGCTCTGTTCCAGAGTGATGGGCGCATCAGGTTCATAAGAAAGGCAAATGAATTGATGCTTCCATCATGCATAGTGCCTACTGTACAAGCCTGTGGGGGCAGTGTTATGATCTGGGGTTGCTTCTCTTTGTCCGGTCTAAATAATGCTATCAGCTGAATATACTGAATGACCAGACGTTTTCATCAATGGATATTTTTCTTCCCTGATGGCACAGACATTTTTCAAGATGACAATGCCAGGCTTAAATTGTGAAAGTGTGGTTCAGGGAGCATGAGACATCATTTTCACACATGGAATCACTGGCCATCACCAACTCTAGATCTTAACCCCACTGAGAATCTTAGGGATGTGCCGGAGAAGATTTTACACAGTGGTCCGACTTACTCATCATCAATAAACGATTTTGGAGAGAAATTAATAACATGATCCTGGACTGAAATACTTGCTGTGACATTGCGTAAGATTTTCAGAACGATGCCACGGCTGCAATCAAAGCAAAAGGCGGTACAAAGAAATAATGGAATGTGTGACTTTTTTTTTTGTTTGTTTTGGCCAGGCTGTGTATTTAATGTGTTGCACGATGGAGTTTCCTATTATGTTCTCAGCTGTAAGCTTGGACTGGTTTCCACTTACTTGTAAAGAAATAAAATGAACGCAAATTGAAACTGTCGCATCTTAGGCTAAAGCCAGTGTTTCAGCTGAACGCGGTGTGCTTTGTTCTACTTGCCTATATCACTGCCTGTATGTTTTTTCATATTTTCTTTCTTTGGTCCTATGGTGTCAGTTTTTGTTTTTATGCCATGTGTTAAAGAGGATCTGGCAGGAATTTGGATAGGCTGTCGGTCTGTGACACTCACTGTTACATCCAGTTGCCTTCTTTCTCTCTCTCTCTCTCTCTCTCTCTCTCTCTCTTTCTTTATTTCTTTTCTCCTGTTAAATCCACTAACTAAGGCCTGTGTGGGTGTACGACACACTTATATAAACCTTCACGTTATGCAATGGGAGGGTTCTGTGTGTATGTGTGTGTGTGGTTGCTGTGTAAGTACAGTAGGAAGGAGGAAACTTCAGTCAGGAGCTTAATTTAGAAACACACACCATTCATATGTTCATTTGTGCATGCATCTGCTTCCTTTTGTCCTTCACTCACTTCTGTCATCATGCAATACATTATATGCCATATGCATGAAATACGAGTTTTGATACTAGTAAGATCTTACAGTCACTCCATCACTCTGTGTGTCAGAGGGCGATTTAACGCTGCTATATTTTTTTTCTATGAGAATAAATTAACTTTTTTTTCTCTTGTGATAATAGTAGAATTTTTTCCATTCTGTTTTCTTTATTCATCTTTTTCCCTCAGGCAAGTTAATGAATGCACGAGAAGGAACGAGAGAGGGAGAGAGAGGGAAAGCAGATGGTGGATTATGCTAGTGAGTTACTTTCAATTATATGTTAGTGCTTCCATCCTCAGGTGTTTGACACCACATTTCAGAGTGCAAAGTCCAAAAAAATGGATGTAACAGTTTGGATGCTGATAGCAATGCCGAGATTTTTACACGATGCAGCTGCTCAAAACTAAAAAGTAGCATAACATATCAAGAGGGGACAAATAAAACTTTGCCTTAATATAGACTCGGTTCTACTAAAATATGTGACCTGTCATATCAAGTCGTCAGGTTAGTTTTGCGCTATGGCCAATTTTGGCAAAAATTAGATGATAAATAGCTTATATTCTTAAATCTTCAACACAAATAAGAAACTTTTAATCCTAGACAAGGATTGAAGCACTTTACTGAACATTTTTTCACTATAAAATATTGATGTGTTGATGGGAAATCCCGATGTCGAAATGTAATTTTTAAATAAATGATTACATCATATTATCTTTATTTACAGTACATATTCTAAAAATACAGTAGGATTTTTTCCCCTCCTCGTGAACGAAATCCCATCACATCTGAAACGCTGGCCTCCCAGGAACTCCTTTAAATGGCCCAAACATGTGGAAATGGCTTGGTTTGAGGTTAGGACTGTACTGAAGCTGTAAACAATACCTCCCAGCTAAGTTCCTATAATATGCTAGTGGGGTTGGTCAATGATGTGTGTGTGTGTGTGTGTACAGTTCCCACAGCTTCTCTTCTGCAAGTTGCCCTCAACAAGTTCTCTCTGATCAGGCGTTCCACTTAGTAAGTGTTCAGCAGGATCTTTATTCGTGGACGCGTGACCTTCCATTTCACAATTTAAATGTTTCCCTGCAGCTAAGAGTCTCATTACCGTATTGTGCATGATAGGAAGTCTTCATTTATGAGAAATTTCATCAAGTCCCGGTTTGACTTGAACGCCCCTCGTATTAATTGGCAGTCTATTAGACGTTCTTGTATAGACCTTTGTCTTATATATGAATATAAAGACATACTCGGAAAGTTTTTGTCATACTAAATGGATTCTCAAAAAACACACACACACACACACACTGGTCCGACCATGTTTCTCTAGCCCTGTGCGGCTTATAGTCGATGGGCCTGACGATTGACTGCTGTGTCCTCTGTGCCGCATGTGATCATTAATCCTGAACTTGTTAAGAGGACCAGCTAGCAAAGTCTCTCTCTCTCTCTCACTCACTTTCTCTCTCTCTTTCTCTCTCACGCTCTTTCTGTCTACTAATTGCTAAATTCATTAGTCAGTGCTGAGGCCCAGCCGTGTAGTGACTGCTCCGGGGACTGATGGGAACTCTGTAATTAGGAGTGTCCCACTTTTAAAACATGCCTTCCATTTGTCCGTGGGTGACAGGATGAGAGGATTGTGCAGGAGGGTCCGGGCCTGAGGACAGAGATATGAACAGGATAGAAGGTACAATTGTAAGCACAATCTCAGCTGGGATTTTAACGGCAATCAGGCTGAATGTTTGTGATCTCAGTGGTTGGATTTACGGATTTAAAGAAATCAAATAAACCAAAAGATGTCCTCAGTCCACTTGGACAAGAAATTTCCAGGGCTAAACCCTTGATTTTTTTTCTTTGTGTATTTTAAAATATTTCTTTTTGGTAAACACAACAGGTTCCAGTGAGAACTCCGAAACATTCTCAATTTCTCCATTGTATAATCCTCCATTGTACAGTTTCTCTTTGGAAATAATAAAGTACTTTATCTATCTATCTATCTATCTATCTATCTATCTATCTATCTATCTATCTATCTATCTACTTGTGATGGGAAGTTTAAATCATTTTAGTGCCTCGGTTCTTTGAATCTCGTTCATCAAAATGAACGAATCTTTTTTTGAGTCATTTAGTTTGTTTCGTTCCTTTAATCAGAAATTAAATAAAATAAAATATTTTCAATAAACAGGCCCAACACATCTACATACAACAATTTTGGTTTTAGTTCCAGTAATGAAAATATTACAATGCAGCTTAGGACATATAATAAACAGAATGAGTAGCTCATCTCTCATATCTTCTGGTCTGAATCATTAATTCCTTTACGCTGTTAGCGTCTATGAGAGCAACGTGACAAAAGAATGAACATTTCGGATCAAGAGACTCATAAGAACCGCTCAACTCTGTTTTCTGTGTATTGCACTGCATAGCGTCTATGGGAGTCACGTGACAAAAGAACGAATGATTCGGACCAGGATTCAAAGGTAACTATTTATTTCTGTTTCCGTAATCTAAAATGATAGATCATGATGATAACTAATTAATACTTTGTTCCAGCAGCTGTGACAGTAGTGGGACTCTATAGAGAGTTGGAAATCATTATTCAATTATTTATGTCTTGAAGGAGTCTCCAGTGCCAGTGCACTATAACAATTATTGAGTTGTCCAGTTTCTAGTAACTTTGGAACATCGCAATTTTTATTTCATTTGTCTTTTGTTTCTCTAATTAACTTTAAAAAGACAGAGTGGCTGTTTAAAATAAGAACTAACTTGGCTCATGTCAAATCATGAGACAATTGTAATTATCAGCAAATTACTGTGCACCTCATTGCTGATGATTATCCTAAACTGTTCCTTTAGGAGAATGAATTGTTTTGCTTTTTTTTTTCTCTGCATTTTCTAACCAGACAGCTGTCTCTCTCTCTCTCTCTCTTTCTCTCTTTCTCCCACGTCTCCCACATTTCCCATCTGTCTTTCTCTCCCACACTGTGCATCATGGCAATATTGTCTTTCATGCTTTACACAGTCTATTACTGGTATTTCAGCTCTTGTATCAATCCACACTTCCGTCCGTGCGATGAAATGAAGGTGTGATGGTATTCCTGTCATGTTAAATTCATAGCCTGGCATTTGCACGTGCCCGGTGACATTCATCATCGGTTGCACCGGAGGGCCGCTCAATAAACGATATCCCGCCGTGGCGTTGATTAACTTGGCACTCTTGGCTTCGGGAGGCAGGTAGAACATCGACTGCGGATTCATTGCAAAAGCGTGTGATGTTTAAAGACTAGAAAATGTTACCGAGGAGCGTGAGATCACTTGAAAAAAAGCAAGCTCCGGGAATTAATTATAATTTAATGCGCCTAGTCACATATTTGATGACCAGTAATCACGAATTGATTTTGGTACCGTATTTGAAATGCATGAAACCAGTTTAACTCTCCATTATCTCCAGTAACTCAAAATAATGGACAATAAATAAATCATTTTAAATTTATAATCAAGCAAATGTTACGGTAGGTAACTATTAATTAACTAAAACCATTGGCTCAGCTGTGATTGGCGAGAAGAACCATTGACTCAGCTGTGATCACATGATCAATAGTTATATATATATATATATATAGTACAACATTAAGCACAGATTAGGCAGTATATAAAAAAAACACCAATATGGACAGAAAGTAGGTTCATTTATTCATTTACAGAATTATAGGATAGCTGGTTAGTATCCATAATAACCAGAGACCTAGAACGTTCAAATTAAATACAAAGGTCCTTGCTTTTAAATTTACTTAAGTATCAAAAGTACTGAGCTTATATTAGCTTACTAATCTCTCTCCTTATTTAATACATCTGCTACATTTTTATCGTGCAATTAAGCAATATCACACGAAAGAGAGTGGTGGTGCTGTGATTAATATCCATTTTGAGGTCAGAGGTACGAGAGTGCAACCCGAGTGCTGAAGGCATCACAGAGAGTGGAATCTTTAACAAGGAACATCTTTAACGACGTTCGCTTTTGCTTCCTTTTGAGGATTCCGCGGAGATGTGACGTTGCATTGTCGTTAAACAGATTTAACTCCCGCACTGCTACAGCTTTTTTAAACTTTGTTCTCTTCACAAGGGCTGCTGTTGCAGTACAGTTACTAAAGAACAGTCACTACACTTGGACACAAAATGAAAAAAATGCTTTACGTACTCTCACGTGGTCACAATGTTGTAGTAAGCAGTACACGCATGCACGGATGTTGACTATATGAGTGACGTTTGTGCACTAAGTCTGAGCATGGGAGACGATTACCCACAATCCCAGAGAGAGAAGAACCATTGGCTCAGCTGTGATCCCATGATGTTCATCAAGGCGAGGCGTATATTTACTACAGTACTCGTATTTTAAGACCAACACATTTTCTTTCATGTCTGACGGGATGTATCAACATACTTATAGTTAAACATCTAAGTTCTGTTAGGCCTGTAACTGTGTAACTTCTGATTCAAATGTTACACACCACTGTGGTTATGTAACACATCTCCATTCACAAATGTAGTGAAGTAGAAAGTACAGTTGTAAAAGTAAAAGAGTAAAAGTAAAAAGTATTCACTAATAAAACTACTCAAGTGAAGTCAATATAAAAGAAAGTGTAACAAAGTTGCCTTTTACTACCGGCAAATAGAACATAAAAAGTACAACATTGGAACCTTTAGAACATTTAGAACATTAATTCCGCTTATTATTTATTCTTGGTGTTGTAATGTTTAATTTTCTTTCAGAAATATGACAGTGAGGTGCATCTCAGTGTGCAAATTACTCTACTGTAATATGGTGTTTGCACATCATCTCGTCCTTTTTTAGAACAGGTCTCACATGTTAAGCGGAATTTTTTTTTAACCAATTTAATAGCCCACAGTATTTTTTGTGTTGCTTGTTATTAAAGTATCTATGGCTATTTACATACATCAGCTGTGTGTTCCCATGTGGTTGAGTGGTAAGCACACAGTGTTTTCACTGCAGTGATCAGAGCCCCACTACGGCCATCGGTTTGCTATTAATATCATTTTTAAGTCATTTTTGTGACATTGTGTTAACGGCATTTATTAAGTTTTATCCAATCATCATCATCATCATCATCATCATGTGGTCAGGGTTGTTCTGACACAATTTCACCAGAACCACCCACTGTTCCATAACTTTGCCAAATGAACGTCAACACAATGTTTTGATAACGCTAAATTACTAATGAGTAAGGCTGTATATGAAATAACAGAATAGGAGCGTGTAAATTGACATCATTACAAGTGACAAAATAAATAAATTTTGTCCAAACAAAATATAATGCAAATAAACTGTAAAAAAAAAAAAAAAGTTTACTCTTTGAATATATTGTTAAAGGCTTCATTTTAGTAACTTAAATCGGTTTTTTTTCACCCTTACAGAATAAAAAATAGTGTCAAAACTATTTGTCCTTGTGCATTTAGTTCACATAGTCATCAGTTCGGTTTTAAATTTTTAGTAGTTTTCAAATCTGTACAGTAGAACACTAGGAACACAAGCACTGTTTCTTAAGACCCTGTTTCCTGCAGAATTCAGTTCCAGACCAAATCAAGTAAAACTAATTTTATAAGAATGTCTGTTATATTAACCTCCCTAAAAACACATTTTTTATAGTCCTCTACATTGTAACTTGTGGTACTTTTTCATGTTTACACTTAGATGACTTTGTAATGGTTGATTATTATGTACTTAAAGCAACTTGGCACTATTTATGGGTGATTACATGATGAGGGGGTTTGTGTCACAGTGATATCAGCACTGTCACCTTGCATCTCCAGGGACCTGGTTCGATTCCCACTTCAGGTCTGTGTGCATGTTCTCCCTGTTCTCTACACGAATTATGTGTGATCAATTTCAGCGTTTTGCAATAAAATAATTGCACAGGTCCATATTGCAATTAAAAAAAATTTATTCGATTACTTATGCAGTGCTACTGTCACACCTGTTTTTGTTCCCGCTATAAGTATGTACTGTGTGATGGTAATAATATTCTTTATGTAATTTTTTCCCAACATGAAGTATTTGGCATGACTTTTTAAGGCTGTCTCATTTAAAAGCGAACGCCCATGCCAGGTTGTCTAATCTGATTACACACTACAGCTTCCTGCCAACTAAAAGAAATGTACAGCTGTTAAAATGTACAGCGGCTCAATCCGTTCAGTAATAATTCCAACTCAAACACACTGCTATTATTATACGAAATTGTCATCTTTTTTTTTTCTTAGCCATTCTGTTTGCATGCATGACAAAAGTGTTTGTGTGTGTGCGTGTGTGTGTGTGTATGTGTGCATGTTTTATAGAGGTGACACTGTCAGCATGGACCAGGTCACTCTAGCAGGTGTTCATTAGGCCTCATTATTCAATCAAAATACCAGTATGCAGATTTAATTAACCCAGATCCTACGACGACGCAGCTGCTTCTCCTGATGATTTCATTTTTCACCCATAGATATACCGACCTGAACCCTTCCAGAGTGACAGAGTGTGGAATATTGAAGCCTTGCATGCAATTTACAGTATTTCTTCATGTATATACCTGATTACACTGCACATTTATAAATCAGAGCTGTTCTTTCTTTCAGCAAACAACCAGTTTGTAAATAAAAATTAATGACACTATATAAATGTCAGTTCAATATTAGATCTGAATCCATAATTCACAATAATGTGTTTGTGTTTTCACTTTCAAGTAAACATGTTTTTCTTTTTAATATAATATAGCCTAAAATGTCCATCTAGGTAATATAATTCATGACTTCATTTCTGGGTGTACATGTACTGTACAAACAAAAAATGGGAAAAAACATCCCCCCCCCTTTTCCGATTTTTCCATTTTTCCCAGATTTTCCTCTATTGTGACTTCATATAAGAACATACGCTCCCCGAGTTTGGTGCTCTGCTCTGTCGTTCATTGGGATGGTGGAGCTCAGGAGTATCTCATTTACGAACACTGGAGCAATAATACACACTCTGAGACCTATGATAAATAGTTCAATTAGGCAACTTTAAATAAAGGTTTGCATATGAAGAGCTTCACTATCTAACAACATATGCTTATTATTTGGTTCAGACCATGTGATGCATCCACTATACAAGTGAATACCATTCACATAAACTATGCGTTTGAATTATATATATATACTTTAAGAAGGGTGTTAATAAAACCCCACGCCACATGTTATGAGTTGGTTTTTATTGCCATCCTACCTTTTGATGACATTGTTGGTGGAAATCCAAGTAGATGCTTGCCAGCAGATGAGCTCCCTGAAACAATACACACAGAGGTGCAGGTGTTGCCATTGTTTTCCCTGATGTGCCTTTGTATTAATCATTGCACATTTGCGACCTTTGCTGACTCAGTATATTATATTTATTATTAAGTTCTTACAAGCTAACAACAGTGAAAGACCTGAAGCATTTCCTGTTGCATGATTGTGGTTGAACTCTCTCTTCTTTTTTTTTTACCTAATAAAAAAGTCTTGGGTTTTAAGCATTCTGAACCATAAGATGTACAGTAGGTGCATGTCGTCACATGCTTTTTATTTGGAAATTTCTAATCTTTAATTTGTAAAATGTTGATTGATAACCGACAAGGTAATCCCCTGGGAGTCCTTTGGTTGGTATTTTTTCACTGTTCTTTGCCTTGTGTGGACTATGATTTCACCCAACAAAGTGTCCCTGCATATGGACCATACTTACCTTCATTGCTATGCTGTACATTGCTAATGACATCCTGGGGAAACATGGCTCTTTTAGCGTCAAAAGCTCCTCCAGATGCTTTGGCAATCAGTGGTGTCTAGTATCCTCTTTTATGCTTTAGTGTGCTGAGGAGGGAACCTTAGGAGCAGAGATGCCACATGCTTGAACAAGGTTGTTAGGAGAGCAGAATCTGTTGTTTAATTAATACTGGACTTGCTGGGTTCGGGCTGAAAAGGAGGACTTTGAACAAAATGCTGTCCATCATGTCCCACACCAGTCACCCACTCAATGGAGCTTTTGCCAAGCAGAAGAGCAGGTTCAATGGCAGGACGTTCCGTCATAGAGCTCCTCTACTGAAAGGCTCATACAATATTTTAACACCTCTTTTGATGCCAGGGAACATGATTGGGATTATTGGTTGTGATGGTCCCTCAGCCCCTATATATTCTCGCTAAATATATGTATATCTCTCCTTTATACAACAGACTAACGGTTCACAGTTATTTTAACTACTTAAGAACCCTATTTTGCATTGACCTTCATAACATCAGTCTTGCACAAATTACTTTTTGCACCGCTGTAAATTTTAATTTCTGTATCGTAATTGCACTAGTCTATCCACTGAATATTTATCCTCATTTGTTTTTATTTTGCACATATTCATCTCAGTATTTTTGCTTTGTCTTAGTCATTCCTGTAGAAGCATGCCTCTCTCTAGTAGAAGCACTGGTCATCTCCTACACGTGTACAGTGTGTGTGTGCTCTACAGTACATGGTGCTATTGCAATTACAGTACATGCCTAATGTGTTACTATCCTTGCTACTGGATGTATAGAATTTCCTTTGGAATCGATCTAGGTAAAAAAGCCACTATGTTAGTTCCCCACTGTAAGGGTTTAAACATAATGGCTTTCTTAGGACTAAATGTAGACCCATCGACTAAGTACCAACTGGTGTGCCATGTTTCCTGTGATCATATCAATTTCACACGTTGTTGCATGTATAAACATTTTTGTAAAATTTAAATTGATTGCATATATTATTTAGTCAAAGAACTATTAGCTAAGGTACACTAACAAGACACTTTGGCTATAATCCTAGACCATATATTATCATTTGCCAGCTTGTTAGACAGGATTACTATTTTATTAAAGAAGAATAATTAATACATTAACTAACATTAATTGATAGATAGCTGATGAGAAAACACTATATTAACAAAATAACTTGTGTGGACTATGATTTAACCCTTTTTTATGATTGCAAGTTGTGTTAAACTGTCCCTGCATATTTATCTTTATCTCCATTGCTATATAGGAAACAGGGCTCTTTTAGCATCAAAAGCTCCTATATATGCTATGCTAATTACAGGTAGCCAGTGGTAGTATTCTCATATATGCTGCAGTGTGCTAGCTAGAAATGTTGCTAGTTAAGATAGCTTATTAAGATGCTATAATAATGATATATTTGACATTAATGCTATGTGGCTAGTTTGCTAGCCAATTTTATCTGCAAAAGATTTCTAACATTAGTAACTCTTTACTCAGCTAACTAGACAACCAAGTTTTTCTGCAAACATTAACTAAAGTTAGCATGTTAGGCTGGACAGTGTTTCTGTCAGTAATAACTTTGGTTTCAAAACAGTAGAGAAAGAAGGCACTGTTTTTGGCAGAATCAGATTACCTCAGAATTACAGGCACAATAATTACATTTTGGGTATAAATTGATATTTTAGACTTCAAATTATGTTATGGTATAGAAAATCTGGGCGGCACGGTGTTGTAGTGGTTAGCACTGTCGCCTTGCACCTCCAGGGTCCGGGTTCGATTCCCAGCCAGGCTCCATTCCCGACTCTGTGTGCATGGAGTTTGCATGTTCACCCTGTGCTTGGTGGGTTTCCTCTGGGTACTCTGGTTAGGCTAATTGCCATTCCCAAATTGCCCGTAGTGTGTGAATGTGTGTGTGTCTGCCCTGTGATGGATTGGCACCCTGTCCAGGGTGTACCCTGCCTCGTGCCCTAAGTCTCCTGGGATTGGCTCCAGGCCCCCGTGACCCTGAATACAGGATAAAGGTGGTATAGAAGATGAGTGAGTGAGTAATAAAATAAAAAATAAATAAGACAAGTTTGTGGGGACACATGTCTGCTAGCATGAACATCTATTGTAGAAGATAAAGAAAAGTGAGCTATAAATTAAACAAAAAAATTAATCAAAACTGATGTTAAATCATAGATGAGTGATGTAGTGGTTAGAACTGTTGCCTTGTGCCTCCAGGGTCTGGGTTCGATTCCCGGCCATGCTTGATTTCTGTCTCTGATTGCATGTTCTCCCCATGCTTGGTGGGTTTTCTCCTGGTACTTCAGTTTCCTCCCACAGTCCAAAGACATGTAGGTTAGGTTGATTGGTGTTCCCAAATTGCCCGTAGTGTGATGGATTGGCAGTGATGGATTGGCACCCTGTCCAGGGTGTACACCGCCTTCTGGGATAGGCTCCAGGCCCCGGTGGATACAGGATAAAGCGGTATAGAAGATGAGTGAGTGAGTTAAATCGTAGATACAGTATCATCTTTAATGGTAACTGAAATGCGACTGTAAATAGGTTTTTTTTTCTCCCACTCACACAAAGTAGTAAAGGGTTAATCTTTTCAGGGCTTCAGTAGCAGTTGAGGGTTAAAAACCCTGGTCAGGATAGGGCAATGATAGAGATACTCCTCCGCCTACAGGTTTACACTCTGCCTAGAACCCACACATTCGCTACAGTGCAACACTTCACAAAGATGAGAGGCAATCACAGATGTATATCTCCAGAATCGTAGCCTAAAGCCATAGACATGAAAAGGCTGAGATCCATGGCATGCTGTGTAATATCACCTCTCTGCAACACTGCACGGAGGCTGATGATCATGTACTGCTTCTGATTAAAGATGGAGTTTAAAGCTAGAAAACATAATAAATTGTTAGGTTTAACAAGATTAAGCACGGGTGTGAGTTTGAGCTGGATCACTTTGAGAAGAGGGTTATAAAGTTTAAAATGTGCATAATTAGAATTTTGTTTTTTTATAAAGGAACATTTATTATAGGCAATTTTTTTTTTATCTTAGGACATTATGTGTTTGTGTCATTTTCCATCAACCTTAATTGACCGACTTTAAATAATATAGTTCTCTGAAAAAGTATTTGCCCCCATTCTGGCTCATCATCTGTACCACCTAATCCTGTACATATAAGGGGGCAAATACTTTTTCAGTAATGAAGTAGTATTTATTTCATTTAGTAACAATTTTGTAAAAACTGTCTTGTTTACAGTCATATTATGCCTACAATTTGCATTATATTCCAAACAAATAAGGTGAGTTATTTGCTAAAAGCAAAACTAATGGCACCCTAGGACACTCATGGGTGGCACTGCGATAAAGTTTCCAAGTGATGCTACAACCATCTGTAGGCAGGAGATTAAAGAGTGCAGATTGGCCACACTCTCTCAGGGGGGAGGGTTGGCACACTCACACTTCCACATCAATCAGAGTGACAACCAATTAGCAATTAACCAAGCAGATAGCGCTTAGATAGGGATCAAACAGAGCTTTCCTATGCCGCTCACTAACGACGCATTGACCACAGTTCGAAAAGATGTGGTCGGTGGCCTTACTGTCGCTGATGTGTGTGTGCCCTAATCTAATGTAATGTGGCAGTGCCTTAACACATCGATTGGAAATGGGACATGGAGAAATTATGGAGAAAATTAGAAAAATTGGGAGCAATAGCACCCTGTCCATGTCAAGAGAAAGACTTTGTATCTTTGATCACTAAAGCTTTTGAGCTATAATACTGAAGGATTTTGGACAGTACATTTGGGAGACATGAATTAATTGTCATTTTGTGTGCCATTAATGTGGAATTCCTTGTGTCATTAGCATTAATCAACATGTATGAGAAAATTTATATAAAGCATTGATATTAATATATCAGCATTATAGACAGCAAGAGACTGACTGCAATTTTTAGTTAGGTTTAGTCTAGGAAAACAAATTACTTAGCTTTAGTGGACACTTGATCCAGAGTTGAGTTGGATCAATAACATTTGTAAGCTCAAGGCAAGTACATATATGTCAAAATGTGCCAGTTCACTGCAGACAACAGTTTTGTACCCGACTCTCCAGCAACAAAAATGTGTTACGTCCCAGGTCTAGGCATATATATATTAACTTGCACCTTTCCTTTCTTATAACACACAGATATACAGTGCCAGGGATGGATTTAGGGTCATAGTATCTGATATCCTTCAGATGAGGATGGGTTTCCTGTTGAGTCTGATTCCTCTCAATGATTCCTCTCTTCTCTGTCCCATCTTGCTCGTCAGGGACAAACGGACAACTATAACTTATAACTATACATTAAACATTTCCTAAAGACAGCAAGCACTGTTGAAAGTGCTGTGTGTAACATAATCATACCTAAGCTAGAGTACACACATGAGTATGGCGGAACAGTAGCCAGAACTTAGAACTGTATCTTGAAACTATGAGATCCTAACACTATGAGTTACCGCGCAAGGAATTCCTGGGAGGCCAGGATTTCGGATGTGAAGTCTGATCATGGCTCCAGCGTACTGAGAAAACTTTCTACCTTAATAGTGTCCAAGCACTAGTGAAATGCTTGGATAAGTGCATTAGTGTAGCAGGGGATTATATAGAGAAATAAAGCTAGTTTTGAGAGAGAGAAAGAAGGAGAGAGCGAAAACCGTGTTTGTTCATGTGAAACCTTATAGACAGATCTCTTGTGGATTTTCAGGGGCAAGACAGATTCGTGAAACAATTTTGGTTGGATAAAAAAAAAAAAATACTCAATCCCATGATCCTAAATGGCTATTATGTAGCCGCGGGTCGTTTGATTGTGTTTGGGCTTCGTGGAGAGATCTTATTCTTTGTAGATGGTGAGCTTTGACATAAAGGGCAGCTCTATTCAGTTCTGTAACAGCTTTCATCTGAATAGTAACAAAGCACTGTCCCCACCCCATTATATACCCTTCAGCCCACACACAGACACACATGCATGATATTTCTTATTCATTTCATCCTGTGTTCCTTCTTCTACCATTTTTTATTATGTTCCTTTATGTTACACATTAACAAATTCTCTCTCTCTCTCTCTCTAGCTCTCAGAATTTTTGGCTGCGTGTTTTCTGAGGTCCAGGTGTTGGATGAATAGTTCTCCCCCTGGTGTGTGTTACAAAGGAAAGAGTGTGTGTGTAGTGCCATTTGATTGTGTACAAATAGACTAAGCACAAATAGACGATATTGGCTGCAAGGATAAGACTGTATTGGCACCTCTAAAGTGTGTGTGTATGTGTGTGTCTTTACATAGACCAGGTCAGTGTCGTGGATTGTGACATTCTAATCTCGGAAACCCAAGACTCCCAAGACATGAGAGTTGGGCAGATTCTGGTGGTTTCTTGTCCCAGCTAGATTTTTAAGCTAATTTTCTGCGTGAGGCAGGTGCAGCATATTTTTTTAGAGTCGTGCTAAAGGGGATGCATCTGGTATATGTGCAGTCAGAGTCGGGGGACATGATGTTGAATACAAACAGAAACGCAATCTCTGTGCGTGAGAGCAAAGCAGTGCTCTGCTGTTATTAGAAAACTGCCCAGTTCTCCAGCAACAAGTAAAACACTCCATGTGTCTTTTGTGATTTATAAGGTAAAGAGGCACTCTATTTAAAAGGGAAAAAATAATTATTATTTTGGACATGTAGGAATTGAGGCATCAGGACACTTTGGACACAAAATGGCCACTTCCCTACCTTTTTCCTTTCCTGCAAAGCTTTTACAAATCCGGGGAAAATCCCTTCCGAGTACTCAAGAAAAGAACCATGACCAAAAGGCCACACTTCATTGCGTGAGATTCAAACAGTGTCCCTCTGAAAGGTAACATGAGCACACTTCCCTTCCCATGAAAGACTCGAGAGGGTTTTTTTTTTTTTTCAGCTGAGATGTCTGATTTAGGTCAAAGTACAGTACAACGTCAGCTCTTGTGCTCATGCTCTGAATCCACTCTGGGTGCCTAGATATCCATCCATCCTTAATATTCTGTATACCACTCATCCAGGGGTGGTCAACCCTGCTATTTGAGAGCTGCAGTCCTGCATGTTTTCCAATTATCCCTGCACTACTCACTCCTGATTCAGGCGTATTCAGTCAATCAGAAGCCAGAAGAAACCAATTCACTTGTCTTTCCTCCTCTCCACCCTCATAGAAGATAGTATCTTCCAGATTCTGATTGATTGAACACAGCCGATCAAAAGAATCAGCAGTAAGTAGCGCAGGGATAATCGGAAAACACGCAGGGCTGTAGCTCTCTCAAGATCAGTGCTGGCCATCACTGCTGTATAGGGTCATGGAGTCCTCAAGCCTATCCCATGTTGCTTAGGGCACAAAGAGGGTACATCATGGATGGGGTGCAAACCCATAGGCAAGTAGACTCACAACCAATCACATTTACATTTACATTTAGACGTTTGGCAGACGTTCTTATCCAGAGCGACTTACATTTTTATCTCATTACACATCTCATTACCATCAGTTGAGGGTTAAGGGCCTTGCTCAAGGGCCCAACAGTGGCAACTTGGTGGTTGTGGGGTTTGAACCTGGGATCTTCCGAACCGTAGTCCAATGCCTTAACCACTGAGCTACCCCTGGCCAATCACACACTGCAGGCAATATGGAAACACCAGTCAATCTTGATAGTATATATTTGGAATGTGGGAGGAAACCTGAGTACCTGGAGCAAATTCTGCAATCATGGGGACAACATGCAAACTTAACACCCACAGGAAAAGTGAAGGGATTCGAACTCCCAATTCTGTAGGTGCAAGGTGACAGTGCTAACCATTTAGTCACCATGCCACCTGCCTAAATATTATTCCTCTATATTTTAAATGACGCTAGCAAAAACATTTTTTCGAGACTATACATAAGCTAGTTTTTGGTTTTATAAATATATCGGCAATGCTTGGTGGAATTAGTGGCTTAGTGGGCAGCACTGTCATTTTGCACCTCAAGGGTCCAGGTTTGATTCCTGCCCTGGCGTCTGTGTGCATGGAATCTGCATTTTCTCCCCATGCTTGGTGGCTTTCCTCCTCTCATAGTCTAAAGACATGCAGATTAGGGTACTTGGCATTAGTGAATGTGAATGTTGACCAGAGGGCCTACCACGATCATAAACATGGGAATAAATACAACCACATTTGGCCTCTACAGTCCCTAGATGGACTATAGAGGTTTCTAAACGGATGGAGGGATAGGGAATGGTTAGGCTTCAGTATATTTTCTAAAACAAGGAATGACTTCTGGGTCAAATGTGCATGTGAAAAAGAAAATTCTTCGTCACAACAAATATGTAAACAAATACAATTGCAAAAACCACCCTAAGCTTGAAATCAAATCCTACAGTCTTACAAATCAGTATCTTAACTATGGAACTTGGTTCCCATAATGTAATTGTAAAAAAAAAAAAAGTTATAATAAAAAGAAAAAAAAAAATCAGCATGAAGAGGCTTTGCACTTACAAGTTCAGGATTCCTGGTAACGGTAATAACAGTGCACCGACTCTGTATTTGAAATTTGATTTAATTGCAATGCATGGTCGGTGCAGTTCACAGGTTTTCCTATCTTTTCTTCTTTTTTTTTTTTTTTTGTCTGGCTATACTACCCTATCATCAACAAAACAACACCAAAGAAAAAACACAAAACATTCCTGACTGCTGAAAATCTAATCAATTGTGCCCAGTATTATGTCAATGCATATCGAGTTGAAGAGGCAGCATCTCAGACGTTTCAGACAGAACTGCTGATCAAATCAGAACCTCTTGGACGTGGTTCTAAAGAAAGTTTTCCACATGAAGTCATTGCCAAGTTTGTAAGTATCGCAGATACTGTATCCCCTTAATTAAAAGGCAAGGCTTGCTTCCTTCAGTCTGTTCACTGTGATATGTAATTGTTGGCACCAAGAGTAATATAAATTTAATTTCTGCTTTTCACCGAACAAATTAACGATCCGTTAAAATAAAAGTTACCCTCATGCGGAATACAAATGTGAAGCAACTAGTAATAATGCACAAAAAATCCAGTTTCATTTTACCTCCATAAAATTCTTAGTAGTTTTGAAAGAAAAATGTGTAATTGTTGATCAGGGGATGTTTATTTAACAGCTGTCTTTGGAAAAGATTCTCCAGTGTAGATGCTTTGGCCGTCCATTTATTCTCTATACCACTTATCCCTTGTACAGTCACAGGTAGTCTGGAGCCTATCCCAGGGCACAAGGCGGAGTACGCCCAGGATGAGGGGGCAACCCATTGCAGCGCACAAGCACACACACACTCATACATAAAATAAGTGATAAAAGAAACTAAATCTAGATATTGTTGCAAGCAATGATGACGGGCCCAAGCACCCTGTGTCATCGCCATTCCGGGCACACCGCACAACCTGTGTGTTATTTTAGTGGGTTAAGAAGACCCAAAATAACTGACTGTATTGAGTTTCGTATGCATACGTGCAAGTGTGTATGAGCTACAGCATGCAGCAAAAAAAAAAAAAAAAAAAAAAAATTTCATTCTTTTGTGTCTTATTACATTTTAAGCACATGGTTTAGAGGTTAGCATTGTCGCCTCACACATCCAGGGTCGAGGGTTCGAATCCCGGCTCAGGTCTGTGCAGGTTAGGCTAATTGGGGTTCCCAAGTTGCCTATAGTGTGTGAATGTGTGTATGGGGGTGTGCTTTGCACCCCATCTAGGGTGTCCCCCGCCTCGTAGCCTAAGTCTCCTGGAACAGGCTCTAGGCCCCAGCGACCCTGTATACAGGATAAAGCAGTGATGGACAGATGATGCAATCTATAATTGAATGCTTATGGAAAAAAAATAAAAGCATTAGCGATCAGATTTCTTCTTCTGGAAAGCGTGCAAGTACTTTGCTTCGCTAATATGCCAGAAAAGCTAGTTTTATGCATTAACTTAAGAAAACCTTATTTCCATATGGATTAGAGCACTATTTACAGTCACTTGTCATTAAGCACTTTAGGGATTTATTGGCAGCAAATGTATATTAGCTACTATAATTTCATCTTAAATTTCATGTTTTTTGGTAAAAACACTCACAGAAGGAAAACTACAGATGATGACGAGATGTCGCTTGCTAGCCTGAACAGACGAGGGGCGGTTATGAAAAAAAAAATGGAAATAATTAACAAAAAGAAGTCATAAAGTCAGTGTGAAAAAATATTGCACTTATAAGTTCAGGATTCCTGCTGACAGTAATAACAGAGCTCTGACACTCTATTTAAAATAAATTTAATTGCAATGCATTGTCAATGCAGTTCACAGGTTTCTTTTCTTTTCTTTTTTTAATTTGGCTGGCTATACTACCCGATCATCAACAAAACAACAACAACAACAAAAACACACAAAATGTTCCTGATTGCTGAAAATCTAAGGAATTGTTTCCAGTATTGTGTCGATGCATATCGAGTTCAAAAGGTAGCTTCTCAGACAGAACTACTGATTAAATCAGAACCTCTTGGACGTGGATCAAAAGAATTTTTTATTATTTTTTTTTTACCTAAAGTCGTTGCCAAGTATTACAGATATCCCCTTAATTAAAAGGATTTGTAAATTTTCAGCCTTGCCCAAATTATGTCTTCGGAAATAAGTGAACATATTCCCGCGGTATAGTTCCGCACGATCCCGCTGCAGGGTCAAAACCAAAATAGCGCACTCAGTTAAAATCACAAAAACTGTGGAACTTTCGGGCGACTTCAGGTATGAAATTCGCCTCATCCCCCTTCTCCCTCGACCTCGCGCTTATTGACTTCATCCTCTTCCATTCCTTGAAAAAAACACTTTGGCGAGTGTTTGGTGATGACGAATTGATTACCGAGGCGGAACGTCCTCGTCCTCAAGAGCCAAAGCGAAGGCTTCTTCAAAGACGGTCTCATCTATCGTTTGGAGACGTGTGTGTGGCCTTAGGAGGCGGATATGTAGAGAAGTACTCAACCAATGTTCTTCTCCATTACATTATTTTTTTTTCTTAGCATAATATCACTTTTATGACCGCCTCTCGTAGGGTTAGTCCTTTGCAGTGTCTCAAATCAATACTGAAAAACAGTTATCTAGTATTTTCACTTTGCCTTGTTTTGTTTTGTCCCCGATCCATTCTCATCTGCCGTCTTTTCCTTCACCTCTACCTGCAGGTGATCGTGTAGGAGTGCGATGGGATCAGGATCAATGAAAACTTTCCTTCTTTTTGTGTGTTTGCGTGACTGTCTGTACGCGTCTGACAATAAGAGGATTTAGTAGCGGTGCTGGGACTGCGGGGCAGACTTACTTATCAGCACAAAGCGTTAGCTATTATAAACTCCCGTGATTCATCTTCACCTCTGTGTGTGTGTGTGTGTGTGTGTGTGTGTATGTGTGTATGTGAGTGTGTTATACAGGACGTACAGACTGCAGTCTCGTCACACCAACGCTGCAAACGGGCGATATCAGCTAGACGGAATAATCCTATTTATACGAGGCAAACACAAGACTTTTCAGAATGTACACTCATTTTTTTTTTTTACTGTATTTACACACAGGACAATTCTGTTGTTTGACCTTTTTGTTATTTGAGAGAAATATGCACCAGTGTGACTGGATGGAAAGTGCACGGGAGTGCAAGAAAATCTGACATCATTGTTTCTTTGTTAAATTTGATAGTTTTAAGGGCTTACGATTGTACCACAATCGTAAAATCACACAGTAGTTAAGGACGAGTATTAATGAGCCGAATGACGCAGTAGTTATGATCACTCTGTGCATTCCAGACATTACTTCCACGTGTGTGTCTGTGTGCATGCACGCTTGTAAGGCTGTCAGCTTCACCCCGAATCCAAATCTAATTCCTGCTACAGGTAAATGAAGCAAGCAAGACTTCTTCCTGACAGCGCCGCTTCCTCAGCGGCTGATTGGCTGACGGCGCGGACGTAACGAGATTAAGCCTGTGACGTGCTCGCTTGATTAATTTCAGCTTTTAATAAAGGTGTCACTTTTATTTAGGTGACATTAAACACTTGATAGAACCTTGATTTGATAGACTGGATCTGGAACAACAGATGAGCGATCTAATACAGTGTATGCCAACGCCCTCACACACATGGGCAACCTTCGCAATATTAAGATTGTTTAGATCACATTGTCAATAAACATTAAGAATTAAAAATGTCTGGAGTCCTTGTGATGTTATGGCACTTATTAGAGCATTTGGTCAATATAGAGTCTATAGATATGTGTGTGTGAGTGTGTGAGTATGTGTGAACCTCATCATGACCCATTAAACAATCAAACCCAGAAGGTTGCAAGCAAACTGAGCAAACGATGAAAAAAAAATCCTTATGGTCCTAGGTGGCATTTGGTATGTAGTTAATCCCTGAAGTTGGCTCAGCTGAATGGACGATAAGGCGAAGGTCCAGTGTGGAGGTGTCCGTGAATATGACCGGCAGTATGTGAACAGCCGAGGCTTTTAGATCTTCCATGTGCTGTGATGAAGCCTTTGAACAACAGACAACAGATGGCTGTGTCCCAATCCTCACTGGCTGGGACTTGAAGTCTAGGCTGCCTGTCAAGGGGTACTATGGCGCGCGAGTCTCTCTAGACCTTGTGTGGTATAGCATTTTTTATTTTACAAAGTAATTAGTTTGAATCTTACATGTGGCGTGTTAGCATGAAACAGACTTAGCTTTAGGCGGGCATAGGCGCCAAGGCCTCCAGGGAGATACTAACGTTAAGCTAAGCTAATCATTCCGGGGTTGAAGCTTGTTTACGGTCGCTTGTGCCTACACACACTGACAGACAAATGCACATAGAGATTTAGCATAGAAAGTGTGAAATGAATGTAAATTGATTAATAGGTCTATAAGGTTTAACTAAACACTCGTTGGCTTTACTGAGCAACACAGCTTCCAGTCTGGAGAATTCATTTATTTGCTGCTTCTCATTATACAGTATATCAGTTCTATTTATTTATTAATTTATTTGTGTTTTGAGCCAGAGGCGGCATTGATATGAGGATTCATATTTGGCAGCCTGACCAGATTTTTTGGTCATACAATGGATGGGTTAAGAGAATTTTCCTCAAACCAAAAACATCAATGGTTTTAAGAAAAAATACACGGAATGGTATGAAGGAGCAAGGATAGGGCTGATTGCTTTCTAGACCATTCTTCCAGCCTCAGTAGGTATGTTTACTTGTTTACTTGTTATTCCACCAATAATCAAGATAATACCCGTTCCAAATAAAAATGACCTCAATCTGAACAGTCTGACGGGAGCAGTGGTAGCTCAGGCACTGAGTAACTAATCGGAGGATCAGTGATTCGAGCCCCAGCTCCAGCAGGTTGCCATTGTTGGGCCCTTGAGCAAGGCCCTTAACCCTGTTTGCTCCAGGGGCGATGTATCATGGCTGACCCTGAACTTTGACCCCAGTTACGCTGGAAAGTTATGCAAAGAAAGAATTTAACTGTGCAGAATGTAATGTACGGCATAAGTGACAGATAAAGGCTTAACTTAAACAATAAAGTGAATATATATATTATCATTTAAAATTCTTTCAATCACTTACTCCTTAACGTTATCTTTGTTATCAATATTATCTTGTTTTATCTTTTAATTTATCCTTGCTTTGATCTTAAAGGTGACCTTGGGTGATCAAAAAGGCACCTATACTGTATATAAATAAAATGCATTATTATTATTATTATTATTATTATTATTATTATTATTATTAAATACATAAATTTCTGTAGATGTTTACCCCACAGAGCGGTAACATTAGATAATGTGATGACTTTTCAGGAGGGAAATTTAGCTTTTCCTGTTAACTCAGAGTAAACTCATTTCTCCCAATTCTCCCCCATCCACAGCGTCTCTGGCTGAGGAAGGGACACTGATCACATTTTCACACATATTAAATCATGTAACCAATCATACTGTAGATAAGACTGAATTCCTGTAATAGGTCAAAACGCAAAGCCGGGATTTACTTGAAAAGATGCCTGATTTACTGTAACCTTAAAGATGGATGAGCTTCTTGTCCTTATTCTTTGTGCATAACCCACGTTTTGTGTTTTTGTTACACAATTTTTATTCTGATTAAATGCTTTGAGCATGTAAACACACATCATAGCAGATCAGCATCTGTGTAAACAGTTAGATTGAAGTCTGTAATCAGAAGGATTTCAATGAGATCAAAGAAATACTGACTGTTGCGTCAGGAGAATTACTGTAACATGTGGTGAGAGGACTGTGCTGCGATGTATTAAAGGAAATCCAAAAATCTTTGACCACTTTTCACTTTAGCACTCCTACAGAAAGTTATAAAATAACATTCTTTAAAAATATATATTTTTACGTTTAATTGGGTCACTGCTCACTCTGTAGACCAGTACATCAGGATCTGTGTGAATAAGACATGAACAAATTAAAAACCTTACCTTCAGAGGCGTTTCACATTTGTCACACTGTGACTGCCAACATTTTTTTTGGCTGCCATTTAAAAAATGCTTATGACATTATATCCTCCAGGGGCACTAAAATGAAAAGTTCATTATTTGCCGTACTACTCTCCAAAGGAAGGTTCTCCAACTGTAGTCCTTCAGTGCCAGTGTGCAGCACAGCTTGTAATTCACCAATACCTAACACATCCAATGAACCAGTTAATTAACAGAATAGTTGAATTTTTGAGCTTTGTTTAAACAGAAGGCGGCGCAGTGGCTTAGTGGTTAGCACTGTCGTCTTGCCCCTCCATGGCCCGGGTTTGATTCCTGGGTCTGTGTGCATGAAGTTTGCCTGTTCTCCCCCGGGTACTCCAGTTTTCTCCTACAGTCCAAAGACATGCAGGTTAGGCTAATTAGCAATCCCAAATTGCCTGTAGTGTGAGAATGAGTTTGTGAGTGAGTGTGCATGTGTGTGCTCTACAATGGATTGGAACCCCATTCAGGGTGTACTGAGAGCTTCAGGCCCTCCGCGACTCTATTTACAGAATAAAGTGGTATAGACGATGAGTCTAAGTGGTATAGACGATGTGCTGGCCACAGGCTATTGGCCCTCCGAGACTGGAGTTGAAGAAAGCAGTGAAGGACCGCTGCCACGCACATTTTAATGCATTCTCAGCTTCCAGCACTCAACTAATCAAGTAATTAACAGCCTTTTCTTAACAAAAAAAAAAAACACACAAAATATGCAATTCAGTGGTCCTACAGAAATAAGGGTGATAACCACTGCTCTAAAGCATGTGGCCAATGACCACATAGCCATATTGGATTAAACTATTTATGCAAGAGACACTAAACTGCAAACGCAAAACATTCAAATGCTAAACATTATGCACAATATTGTGTGCCATCTGGGCAGCTCTGACTCTTCAGGGTATGATTCCACAAGACCTCTGGGGGTGTGCTGTGGTTTCTGGCAGCAGGGCGTTAGCTGCAGATCCTTTGCGTGCTCTGGGTTGCAGGGTGGGACCTCCATGCATCAGACTTTTTTTTCTCTTGGGAGTCCCATAAGTGCTCGATCGGAGTGGGATCTGAGCGTTTGGAGGCTGCTTTGACAGTCCTGGGCTTTTCGCCTGCTGGGTACTGTGCATGACTTGCTGTGGTGCACTAGTTGTCCTGATATTGTGTGTATCGGAGCCAGCATCGACTTTTTTTCAGGGATTTGTTCTGCAGTGGCTCTTCTATGGGATTGGACCAGACAGGATTGCCTTTGGCATGGATGAGCATAGACGGGTGTCCATGATCCTGTCACCTGTTAATGTGTTAATGTTTTGTGGGGTTAATGTTATAGGTGACTGGTGTATATAAAATCAATTTACCGTCAAACCAAACTATTATTATTTTTGTCTTGCTTATAAACTCGAGCGAAATGATCTCTATAATTTATAATGATTTTTTTAAGCTGTAGGGCCCCATTTTCTTCCCCAGAGACAAAACAGGGACTAGGCTGCTCACTCAAGTGTGAGTATTATCATTTAAATTACTTTATTACTCTACCAATTCAAATCACCACATACTGTATATATATAATTTTAGAAATACAATGAGTAAAATAAACCATTTTCATAGTTTTTGATAGGATTAAATGCTGCTTTGTCCATGGTAGTGAATCTTAATGTATTCCTACCTGGGGAAAAAAAAAAGAAAAGAAAAAAAACCTCTTGCATGTAGCACAATAGCAGATAATTCTGCTATACAAAACACAACACAATTAAGGAGCACGGTTGCAGAACGCACCAAAAAAAACTCAACCGGCAACGGTATTTTAACGCATTGCAACTTCGCAAAAGCTCTACCGACCCTGTGAACTAGGCGCCAATACAACAAACCATAATACACCATATAAAGTGGTAGTATTGCTGCTGCAATTCTTAATTCACTCTAAAAGGTTTGACGACACTTCTACTTATTATCAGCTATAATACGCCAGCTTCTAATTGATTTTCTTCTTCTCTCTTTATTCCTTTTACAGCATAAAGTTTACCTGCCATGATGACTGAGGAGGAGCGTCCCACAGCGGTGGGCGTGTCCTCCCCGGGAGCTGATTCCAGGCCAGACCCCGTTCCATCTCCTGGATGGGAGGCAGCAATCGATGAAGAGGTGGGGCGACTCGAGCATGAAGAGGCGGGGTCTGCGGTGCAGGAAGTGGAAGACGAAGCGATCAGCGAGCTAAGTGCCGTGGTGGTGCCTTATCCGGAGCTAGCACCAGTCGTTTTCTTCTGTTTGAAACAGACGACGTGCCCGCGCAGCTGGTGCATCCGCCTGGTGGCCAGCCCATATCCTTTATTGCGCTTACTGTACACAAACGCACAAGTATACACACACAAGTCTGTGGGTAAAGTACATCGGCTAAAATGTGAGTATTAGCATTTATTAGCTTTCGAGCATACTGCTGCGGGAATCATGTAATCAGAATTGATTTGATGTATATTTGTCTACATCTTGTCCTTTTGAGTGTTTTCATTGTTTAAAGTTTCTTGTTTATTATTATTTCGACTTCGACGTTGACACTCATAAACTTCAAGGTGAGCTCAGTGTTTCTCAGCAATGTGTGTTCTTAGTTAGCTTTGTAGCTATTAATAAAAGAACACAGAGGTACAGAGGCATTTCGGAACAACTTATAAGCGATTGTTAAAAAGTCGAAAGGTTTTAAATGTGGTTTTTGGGCAGGCAGCTGCTCTCCCCTCAGTATGGCGGACCATACCGACCTTCCTTCATCCACGCGGCGACTGGCAGCTAGTGTGATTTGCCGATTATTAGAACAGGAGTGATACATATAGTTAAACATCCCAGTGCTGTTGTGCTCTATTAACACCACTCATGGAATGCCTCCCGTCCAAACAGATTGCTTGCTTGTAACTAACTGTTGTAGCATCTTAAGTATACCAAACTATGATTTGTTCCTTACTACAGATCGTCCATCATCCATGTCCTTTAAAAAAAAAAAGGTAGTTGCATGGGCTTGAAAGATTCACTCAGCAGGATAAGCTGATTAGAGAATGGTAGCACAAGCACTCAGTTGTGACGAATGGAAGCAGTTTCTTTGTTACTTATATAATAACTCATATTCTGCTCTAGTAATAATTCTTAGGAATAATCTAGTGATGCTTGTGAGACCGTGAGACATCCCGCATTGTGGTATGAGAAAGAAAGTTAGAGTAACTCTAAAGCAATAGAAAGAGACAGGAAGTCTGTGTGTGTGTGTGTGTGTGTGTGTGATGAAGTGATGGATGGAGGCGATACAGGAGGAAGTGGAGCAGAAAGTTCCCCTCATCAGCGCCGCAGGTGTGCAGGGTTGGAGCAGAGATAAGGGGCCAGGCTTTTCACACAGTGATTGTGAAGATATAGATGAAGGGAAATGAGGGAATTGGTAGGGCAGAATAGAGGAGAGCAGGAACCCACCAGGGTACTACACTGTTTCATTTCATTACTGCTCTGCCTTTTGCAGACCATCAGCACCATTGCAGTCTGTCTTGGGGCACACTGCCAATCAAAAGTTTTTAAGCCATCCATACAGTATAAACATTGGTTTAGCCTTATTTAAATGAAATCCAGGAAATAAATTAGCTCTAGCCCAGGCTCCAGGGCCAAACAGATTATCTATCCTATGTGGCAAAAAAATAAAATGAATGAATGGGACCATCACTTGACCATAATGTCGATGTACTGTATGGGCCTTCTTCAAACTGTTGCCACGAAGTTGAAAGCACACAATATGATGTAGCTTTATAATTTTACATCCTTACAAAGAAGGATAGATCCTAACCCAAATATGTTCCAGGATGATGCCTGTGTGCACAAATCTAGGTAGGTCTTGGAAGACACGTTTTGAATGGAGTAGACGAACCAGACCTCCTTTCTTGAACTCAATAGCTGACCTTGTTAACAATCATGATGATTAGGATGTTCAAAAAGCCCATGTATGTGGAATGAGCAGATGTCCAACATGGTGAATCTACATTTACAGGATTTGGCAGATGTTCTTATTGAAAAATGACTTACTGGTTTGAATCTGAGACTTTCTGATCTGTAATCAAATGCCTCAACAGCTAACCCCATGTGTGTTCCAGTCTTGCATTCACAGTTGCCCAGTGAACAAGTGGGTTTAATGTTTTGTTGAAGTAGTGGTCACAGGTTTGTTTTTCCAACTACTCTATGCAAACAATACAGAAAAGTGAGGCTACACCTACTCCTGCGGCTTCGTTCTCACCACAACTTGGCATTAATGTGTTGTGTGTTCTGAGATGCAGTTATAGTTATTTGATTTAAGGTGTTGTTTTTTTTATTATTGGACCAGGCACAGTCCTCTTTAAGCAGATGCTGAAAATTCTAGCAACAGATAAAACACTTTTTGTGTCACATCATGAGTTCATTTAAAAGAGGACTCGGTTGTCTTTCTGGTCCACTACAGCTCTGATGTGGTTCCTGTTGAGCTCTCGGAACTTTGACGGGCTTTGGATTATGGGCCATCAGCCCTGGTTAATGCCAGTTTCAACACTGTGGCTATAACAAGACTGGCCTGTAAGCAACTACAAGCAAACTGGGAGCTTTATATAAGCACCATAATGGTAAATGATCTAAGTGTAACATACACTTTCATGTGTGGATGAAATTTGCTTGTTTTCCCCGTTATTGGTGTCTGGGCCCTCTGTTTTCCTCCCACAGTTAAAAAATGTGCAGTTTAGACCAACTGGTGTTCCCAAATTGCCTTTAGTGTGTGAATGGATTGCCACACTATCTATGGTGTAACCCACATTGTACCTGATGTCTTCTGGTATAGGCTGCAGGCTTCCTGCCTCCCTGTATGTGAATGAATGAATCTGTAACTTTTCACTTTATACTAGAGATAGGGAAAAATATTTAAAGATACATTATATTTTTTTTAAGTCGGCTGACCTAATGTTTTAGGATACAATTTTAACTGTATTTACAGGCTTTTTGCATTCCTCTACAATCCTGCAGGTGGTGCACTCTAAACTATTCACACAGCATCCTGGGTGTTAGGAACAAATTATTTGCTAAGTTTGTACAGAATTGTAACAAAGTCAAAAAAAAAAAAAAGATATTTCTAGAATCGTCATACTTTATACTAGAATATATAGCAATACAAATCAAATCGGCGCCAAGGTAACTTGATAATATCGCATCGCAACGGCCCTGGTGATTCCCATCCTTACTTAGAATATCACATGTTCCCTTACTTATAGAATATCCCACTACAGTATGTCATATTATTTACACTGTGTTATAGTAATATTTGAGTATAAAACTTTTAAATGTAACAAAGGGATTAACCACCAGTGTCCCATTGGCTGTCAATTATTAGTAAATATAGATGCACTTTTTTTCTGTACTGTAGTTCCTTTCATACAAATTTTATCCGTTCCGGAGGCAAAACATTTTTGTAGATACAGATAATCCATTCCAGACACTCAAAACTCTTACCAATATTACCAATTTTTAACACTATAATTATATTTTACATAATAAATAGACATTAAACCTCATTTAACTTTAATTTATGATTCCTCTTGGCACCGGCAACTTTAAAAACTAATTTGAAATTGTCTCACTTTTCTTCTTGCTACCATCCTTAATAGCATGCATGGGACCCATGGTACTATGTCTTCACACAGTTCGCTTGCCTTTCCATTGACGCAAAAAAGTTTTAAACTCCGGTTGGGCTCCGTTCAGTCGCGGTTCAGTCGCTTGGATGTCAAAAATGCTTTATTGCTATAAAAAATGCTTTATTGCTATAAAAAATGCTTTATTGCTATAATTTTGTGTAAACGCAACTGTTTACAGCATTTCATCTTAAAAAAAATAAAGAAAAACCTATATCTTAATGATTTGTTTTTAGTCCAGGCTTGCGTGCACCAATATGATGGACATATTTTCAATCAACCCACGAGGAAAACGAACTGCAAAATGGCATTAAACCGAGCCAAACTAGGATCACCTTCAATTCCATTGAAGTCTTCAAATGGACAGAAAAAGTGCTGACTTATCACTTTGACTTCACTTTTAGTGGCTGAAAGGCACCAACACCTATAGAATAGCTTGAATCAGTGTGGCCACTCTCATCTGTCCCCTCTTGTCAACAAGGCTTTCTGCCTGCAAAGCTGCCACTCACTGGAAAGTTTTTTTCTTTCTTCTTACTGTACCTATTCTGTGCAAACGCCTGGAACTATTGTGAAAATCCCAGGAGATCAGCAGTTTCTGGAATACTAACACCAACAATGCCTCTGTCAAAGCCACTGAGATCACATTCTCATCTGTGATGTATTCAAGCTGTTGACCTGTACAGTATTTGCACATTTTCAGACATCGCACTGCTTCCACATGATCGGAGAATGATATGGACGTGCAGGCGGACAGGTTTGTACTGGAATCTCTGGATTTATGTCACCTTCCACAGCCATACTGGTGGTTAGATCGGCTTTTATCCAGGGTGTATTCCCGGGTTAGGTTCCATGAAATTCCATTAAAAGGAATTTTGCCCAATTTATCTTTTTTCCCTGCAAGAATTACCATGTGCGCTCACTCGAACAGTGCCAGAACGACAATTGTGACCCGACATCCTTTTAAAATAATGCTGTATCTCTGAGGCCCAAGGCTGCGACGAACTGTTTTTCTCTGCACCAAACTCAGACAGTTCATGTGTGCTTGTTTGACACTAAAAGCCTTAGTATTAGTTGTTAATTGTTAATGAATAGAAAACACATTATCTCCCATACATTTCTAGACAGGCGGAAAAACAATGCCCCAGGGAGCACAGCAACATGACGCATGATTTGCAGTAATACTTGCGAAAGACTTCAAACAAACGGACGTACACTAGACTTCGTTACTAGACATCTTCAGTATAAGTAAAATCCATACAGTAGTGTGAGCTAACAATTGATTTTTTCATATTTTGTTTTTATAGTTTCAGACTTTCTTGTATTTTTAATGTCGTCTTGGGGAACAGTTCTCCAGGCTACCTTAAGGCTTTTTTTTTGGGTTCTTCTTTTCAGTCCAGTCCCTGTACCTGACCAGTTTCAGAAGTTTGTTAAGCTACACAGTGATGCATGAACCAGTGAGATGAGACTGAAATAAGATGCAGATGATGATCATGCCGGTGATTAGTATACTGAGTGGTTGGAACAGATGAGAGGGGAAATGAGGTTGCTGCTGAGGTTGTTATGGAAACAACTGATTTTTTAGTTGTACCTTTTACTTGTACACTTTAAATTAAATGTGTCAAGTACAAAACCATGCACAGTATGATACATACTAAAATGCTTATAGGACTGCCTGTGACTTAAAATGGAAAGATGGGATAGGATAGAAACATTTCCATAAAATAAAAGGAAAATTGTGCTTGGGAATACAATTAAACTGATAATACATTTTCTAATAAAAAATATCAATTATATATTATTGGGATGGAATAAATACATTTACACAATTTACAGATGTACAAAACTAACAAATAAAATATAATTAAAAAATTATATATATATATATATAAAATATATGAAATACATAGAATGTGCAAAGTGTAATTGTTAACTGAGAAGTATAAAAAAATATAAACTTTGAAGCCTGTCATGGTAGAAATGTTTATTCCCATCCATGTATTAATATGAGAAAATTAGGGGTGTCTCAAGCAATTGTACAGTACTATATAATAATAATAATAATAATAATAATAATAATTATTATTATTATTATTATTATTATTATTATTATTATTATTGTTATTATTTTTATAGTATTGTTCTGTAGATAGACACAAGTTGTGTCTTAAGTCTTATACCTTCAGACCTACTGTAGATGCAGTCAGATGTAATACATTAGATTATAAATGTGCATGGGGAAAGTGCAGTACAGGTAGATATCCGAGAACCACTCCATATATCTTCTCATTACTGGAAGAAGATGAGTACTGGTATTCTCTATGGGAGGATGCATCTTCCTTTCTGTTAGGGGTGTGTGGAGGAAGGTGGGAGCATTTGTATCTCCTCTTTCTCTCACTTATTCAAGCTCAACTGTCTGTCTAAGATTCTATCTATTTATCCACCTGTCTGTCTTAGTGTCAGTTTTGTATGTGTGTGGTTCAATGTTCATTGTGTGCTTTCATGTGTGTGTGTTCATGTGTGTGACAATGCTTTTCCAAGCTGCTCGCTGAGCTGCTTTCATGGAAACAGCAGGGAGGTGACGGGGCCCTGTCGGGGTTTTACTGATCCTAACGGGGGGTTATTGGTGCCAATCTCTCTGTCTGTCTCTCTCCCTCTCCTGTTTTTTTTTTTCTGCCCGAGTTTCATTCTTTTGCTATAGTACCTGTCATCTTCTTCCCTTTTATATCTTCATTTCTCATTTCTTTTCTTTTTTAATCCCTTATTTTCTCTTTCTCATTCCACCACTTTCGGCACATAGTGTAATCTAAAGGACCTTAATATACATTTTATCTAAATGTATTGCTTTATGTTTTTGATTGATATACAATGTATTGGTATATACACAGCTGCATCTCAATAAATTAGAATATTATCAAAAAGTTGATTTATTCGGTTGAGTAATGTTGAATAATTTGATTATATTTTATATATTATATAAATTTTATATTATGTTGATTTTTTACCCAAACATTTATATAATTTAGGTTATCATTTTATTTTTACTTAAATTTTGCACACACACACACACACTGTAATGGCGATCTACTCGTTTCGGTTCTCGGCACAAAGGATTTGACGTGTAAAACCACAAACTTGTCTTGTAAAAGTTTACTTTTCGTTTGTCAGGATACAACAAAATCGAACTATTTACGCTTCTTCAAGCTTCAAATTAAATATGGTTTCAAAGAACGGTCAAAAGACTGTCTAACACCAAGCCCCTTCCTTCTTCTTTAATGGGACTAAAATCAACCTATGAAAAGTATGCAATACAAATATTACAGAATATGTAAAATATATCAAATAACAATAACAGCTATTCTTACTACAAATAATATTATAGAAAAATATTAGAAATCACTTGGTTCTTTATGGCTCTAACACACACACACACTCACACATGTACTAACTGGCAATTAAAACAAAGTGTCTTCATTAAAACAAAATAAATAAATAAATGCTGTTTTATGATTTTTTTTTTTTTTTGTCAGTAATTATTCCTGAATCCATAAGTGAAGAACTGATATCTATTTCCCCAAATTAGCATTTTATCACATTATACAGGTCGCTGGCTAAAATCATGGAGGCACTTATGCAAAAGAGCATCGGAAATAATGCTATAAAAGCAGCGTCAAGTCAGATGAGTTAACAAAGTGGTTAATGCACCGTTTTGCAGCTTCATGCACAAAAATGATTAAAAACATCCTTTAGTGTGGAGGTGTAGAAATCCCGAGACATCTGGGTTAAATATCATAGTCCATCCATCTCTCTCTCCCTCTCATACATTTTTATGCATTTATTTCAAATGGATATTATTAAATTGCATAGGGCAAGGCCTCGCAAAACCTCATATAATCAAAGCACAGAATAAATATCAGTAATACACTTTATTTCACAAATATGACAAACAGTTGTCATTACATTTATTTATTGGAGCCAATTAAGTGTTTTCTCCCCGCTGCCCTTTCCTCCCATATTATCTGAACCAGTTACGGAATATGATGTTTTTGTGCCAAATGAATGCAACTTTTAATCATTTTTATAAAAATTACAGTTTACTTTAGGATTTGTTTATTTATACTTGATTTATTTAAAACAAAGTGTTTTCGAGTAAAGTTATAGAACTTTGGGATATTTACTTTAAGCCCCTCTATAAACATCACATACTGTACATAGCAATTATTTTGTCACATATTGCTACATACATATATTTGAACTTCGATATTTAAGCATTAAATATATCATTTTGTATTTAAAGGTATTTGTCTAGGATAACAGCAAACAAATGAACAAAAGATGGTGGTCAATATATATAAATATTTATATTACACAACTCAAAATAAGTTTACAAAATAAACAAATACCTAAATTATTGGCAAAGTCAACATAAATTCCCAACTATGAACCCACTATTTACAATACATTGCAGACTTTTGTGAATAAATAATTGCACGGGTCCATATTGCAATTTGATTTGTTTGCAATTGATTGTGGTGGCACAGTGGCTTAGTGGTTAGCGGGTGCGATTCCCACCTCTGGTCTTTGTGCATGGAGTTTGCATGTTCTCCCTGTGCTTTGTGGGTATCCTCCGGGTACTTTAAGTCCAAAGACTTTCATTCCCAAATTGCCCATAGGTCCTACCATGGTTGTAGAAATGGGAATAAATACAATGGCCTCAACGGTCCCTAGTTGGACTACAGAGGTTCCTGGATGGATGGATGGATGGATGGCAATTAATTGTGCAGCACTAGTTTATATGATATTTAAAAAAAAAATCTCATACCACAAACAATCCATAGGGTCCCAATAGTCTAACTTGATACCATGGTAATAGTTCTCATCTTAGACAAGTCATCTTTACAGATTAGCCAACCCTATGGGAATGTCATATAGTCCTTCCACAAATCACTTGTCTAAGTTTGAAACAGGAGCACACATACAGGGTTTAATGGTAACCACCAAGAGCCTGAGGGGGAAAGCCTGGCACTTATCTGTTTTAATTAAGACTCACACTGTAAGGGTTCACTTACTCAAGAAGAGTTAAATCTTAACGTTTTCTAGAGGCAGAAAGGACACCAAGAAGGACATAAAGCACTGTCAGACACTTTTTTTTCTTAAATTTTGGCATTTTATACCCAAAACTATTCATGGTTTGTTTGCGCATTCATTATAGCCAGATTTAAGGAGGATCCATAAGTCACATCCACTCCTTCTGTAACTCTGTCTGACTACGTCTTGCTTTTTGTGTCTCCTTTTGCTAAGAGTCTCCACACTCCACGCTCATGACACATCACAGTGTGAACCTAGCGCAGGTACTCATCTACAGATGAAGCCACCGTGGAGATGCAATATTCAGGCCAGCAGGGGCAGAGACAGTCCTGTAAAGAACGCAGTGACTGTGACTGCATCTCCTGCACCTGTTGCATGTCAACAGCTTCATCTTTCTAACCTGTAATATAACATACAGGAGACCAGAGCGAGATACAGAGCCGTGTCAGACTCCAAGGACTGAATCTGTTTAAGAATTAACACTCTTGGTAATTCTTTTTTTGGCCGGTGATACAAGATGATTAATGGGGTGTGTTTGAGTGTGCGTGTGTGTGTGTGTGTGTCTTTCTTTATCTAAAAGGGGTGTGTCCATATGATTAAAATAGGGACAGGGCATAAACCAAGACTTAATAGTCTCTCTGTCTCTTTCACACACACACACACACACACACACACACACACACACACACACACACACACACACACACACCGAGTATTTCATCTTTGTCCTTTTTCTTTTTTAACACTGTCTCCTTCAGTCACGACTCACTGTGAGGAGATACATTATTATATTCGGTGTGTGCTGCGGTCACTGGTCACATTAGGAACACAGTGTGCATCTGTCTGTCCGGCAGTGTATGTGTGTGCGAGACTAGAAAAGAAGTTCGAAATGTGTTTATATCTACTGTAGGTCATGCATGTCTGTGCACTTATACTCCCAAGAGATTTACCCTTTCCGCTTATATATAAACAGTTAACGTATATAACGTATAGAACTGTGCAGTACCAATTTTGTTATATATGTTTATCATGTCTGCATAATTATGTTCAAAATCATTAAGTATTTCCATATATAACTTCAAAATGAATAAATAAATAACATTACAAGAGAATATATTCATGGCTGTAGAAAAAAAATATATATATAGTATAAGACAGACCAGTTTTCAGATGGAAACAAAAAAACCCTAATGTACGCTCCTGGGATTTGCATAAAAATAGAAAGGGGCGAGTGTGATAAAGTTACCAGAAGAACTCATATATTCTCCAGCAAGCTCAGTAAAACCTAACAGCTGTTTTCCTTATAGTTCTGTGCAAAGGTCTTGGGCACATACAAAAATATGGCATAAGCAAAAGATGCTTTTGAAAACATTTCTGCATAAAAGAAACTTCTATAAAGAGCAATAAAGAGTAATAAAATAAACAGTCAATATTTGGAGTGAAAACTCATTGCTTAAAATCAGGAGTTTTAGACACAGATTTGTGCAGTTTTATAAGAAAACAGCTGTTAGGTTTTACTGAGCTTGCTGGAGAATATGAGTTCTTCTGGTAACTTTATTACACTCGCTCCTTTTATATTTTTATGCAAATCCCAGGAGCGTACATTAGGTTTTTTGTTTCCATCTAAAAACTGGTCTGTCTTGTACTACAGCCATGCATATATTTTTCTGTAATGGTATTTATTTATTTATTTATTTTTAAGTTATATATGGAAATACTAAATGATTAATACATAATTATGCAGACATGATAAACATATATAACAAAATTGGCACAGCATATAATAAGTTGCCCAAGATTTTGCACAGTGCTGTATATATTTTTCTTTTAGTTCAATTGTAGTTACTGAACATTTCTGAATAGGATGGTTGTCAATTAATAAAACAAGCTGGGATTAACAGGGAAATAGTACTTCATAACTAATACCCTCTGTTAGTGCACCAGTTGATAAGCCTGATTATAAGAGACATATCGCTTGCTATGGAAGTATGAAACTTTCACTGCACGTTTTTTCCTTAACCGCAGGAGTAACGTAAGGTTTCTTTAAAGACGCAATGAACCACTTGTCTTTGTTAATGGAAAAACTGTGAGGAAATAACAACAGCAACGTTTGTAAATTTCTCTCCCAGAGTTGTCTCGTTAATGGAATTTACACGCTAATTATTAAAACACGCTTTCTTTATTCCCGCAAGATTAACCTCTATAACCTTTTAGCAGATTCACTCATTGAACAAGCTGATTTAAAAGGGGAAAAAGATAATAAAGTGGAAGTTAAAATAATTAAATAGGAATACCGTGTTAAAAAACAGAAAAAAAAACAAGAAAAGATGAAAGAATCTCCGACAGCTAATTGTTTAACAGCTTTTCACGAAATACCACTTTTATGCTTTCTTGTGTCAAATAGTTTAAATCATAAAGCTTTGCTTGACTCATCTTAACTAAAACTTTAAATCAATCTATTTTATGAAACTGGGCACAGACTGTAGGGATAATCAGTATCGCTGGATCTGACTTGGATTACCGGGGAAACTAAATTGGTTTTATCCTCTGGCTTTGGATTAAATTAACACAATCTGTTTATTTGCCTCTTTTCTTCTTTTATGCTGTGTCTCTCCCTTCAAACTTAATATACTCTATATTCTCTCCTTCATACACTCTAATAAAGTTTGAAGAATAGGAGCCTCGTTTGCACATTGAGCAAATTTATTTACAAAGTTTTTGTGGATATACTTCCTCCCTTAGAGACACTTTTTAGGAAGTTACTGCTCCTCTTCTGGTTTATTCAGTCTGCTCGATCATGTGATCGGGTTATGTATCGAGCAAACAGAACTTTGGACGCACACTCACTAATTCAGTTCTGTCAAAACCATGAAATAACACATCCGGAATAATGTAATTAAGTATAAATAAACATGATAAAGTTTTTGATTTTAGTGGTGGCTCAGGCGGTTGAGGTTCTGGGTTGTTGATTGGAGGGTTGGAAGTTTGAGCCTGGGCACTGCCGTGTTGCCACTTTTGGGTCCTCAGGCAAGCTCCATAAAAGCCAAGAACTACATGTAATGCCGGTCCCAAGCCCAGTTAGGAAATGGAAGGGTTGCGACAGGAAGGCCATATGACATAAATCCTGTGCCAGAACTTGCAGATCAAATCATCCGACATGGTGACTTTAGGATAAAAATGACAAAGCCTAAGGAAAAAAGAAAAAAAAAAACAGCCCATGGTCAGTTCATAAGACATAAAGGTCAGTTAACAGGATCTCATGTTGGAGCTTAAATAAATAATTCTCAACATCAGCTGTTTACAGTGGAGAAAAGAATAAAAATAAAGAAAGACGTACTGTATAAGACATGTCCTAGCTTTTGGCTGGTACCGTATGAGCAGCTCATGCTGGGTCACCACTGTTGGGTGCTTCAGCATGATCTTTAACCCAACGCCAAATACAACCCAACTTCTGCATGCATTGCCAGTCCAATGCCGGTAAAAATGGAAGTCATGTCAACTGGATGACTGAGATTCTTTACAGACTTTCATTGACAACCTTTTTTTTCTGTGACTTAGACGAGCCAATGACGAGACGTCAAGAATATCAATAAACAGTGACGAAATCAGCATGCAATATTGTTGCCGAAAAAAGACGAGACTAAAATGTGGTTTAAAAACTAATAAAACTTCGATGTTTATTTTCATCAACATATAATTTGCGTCACAATCCTCTGCAATACGATGTTTATTCATTTTGGCACGAGCAGCAGTATTTCCCAGGTCGCGGTGCGCAGTAAGATCAGCAGTAAAACAGAAAAACGTTCTAAAATCACGGGTTCGATTCCTGAGTGATGTTACACACATCAGAAGCACAAGCCGTGCTCTCTCATGGGGTAGAGATAGGATCCTTGCTTCAGACAACTACTGGATGGGCATCTGTGATTTCACGCAATTGGAAGGAGGAGATAGCTTATTCCTCTGAGTATGTTACTCTGCTCCCTAATAGTACATGAGCAGCTTTTTGAAAAGATGTGGTCAGTAACTTCATGTGCCATGGAGGAAGCATCCCAGGTTGGTAGATGTCATTGACTAGGACATGTCCTAAGTAATGGGTGGGAATTTAACACTAACTTAGGAAGGAAATCAGTGGGGAAAAAATGAAACTTTATTGCTACTGAGGCCACTTTGCTTTCCTTTTTTACCTTTCTTCCATTTTACCAATCAGCCCTGGTTCTACTGTTTTCTTTCTAAGATTGTGGCTGGGTGTCTGGATATCAAGGTGTTTTTTTTTCATGTATTAAAACTTTTTTTTTTTTTTTGTAACACATTTTAGCTCCATTAATCATATCGACCAAACAGTTATCCACCATGATCTCTCTCTTAATTTAGTACTCATATTGGGAGTGATCATGAGCAAAGTAAAAAGGGAGAGCTGATGACATCAATCACACACTGTAGCATTTATCACAAACTGCATTCTCGTCATTTCTATCTCTTGAAAACATTTAATCTTTAATGTATCTGTTGTAAAATTGTACAGAACAGCACAGTAAATGGTAATGGATATGCCTCTAAATTTAATCATAAGCACAAACAAACTGACTAATCAAATAAAAACATCACATCACTTGTCAACCCTTGTCAATACAATCATGTCATATAATATGTTATTATTATTTGTTTATTATGATATTGTATAGCATGATGCTAAGATTTTAAATTCCATTTAAAGAAAACTTATGAGGGGGTGAGACCAGCCAGGGTTAGAGAATACACTGGAAATTATGACAGTGGAGAGCCAGAGCACCAGAAAGGTTTTTGGCTTCCAATCCCAGAGGATAGGGATTCAGTCTGTAGTGATGTGGGAAAAATCCTCTACAAAAGAGACAAAATTTATATACAGTAAATCGATCTATCTTGGGGGCATGATTTGGAAAAAAGCCAAAAATCCTTCTTTCTAATGACTTTGTGCTGTCTACTACTATACTTACAGCCTAAATTTGCTTGCTGGTCAGCAGTGCGGCCGAACTTGTGCTAAAAATCATTCAGGTCAGTCACTTTACGACTATCAGCCATTACATCAGCACTACTGCCAGGTGAAGTGAATAACATTGATCACCCACAAAGCCAGTGCAGCACAAATTGCCAAAAAAAAGTCAATGCAGGCAAAGAGCTCAAAGCTGCCAACCTAACCTCAACCCCCCGCCCCCCACGATTCCCATTCGAATAAGCATCCATGGGAAGCACCGGATTAACACCTGTGATCCATAAGGGCCCCGCTTCACAATCCACAGCACCCAAAAATGTGCTGCTATCATCCTGGTGCTGGGCACCACTAGTGATGCCACAAGGGGATTCCAAAACCTAGGTGGTTTTAATGATATGGCTGCTTGATGTATATTCAAAGTGTAGTATATATTTCATCCATTGAATTTACTTTGCTGCATATTATCTAATTTCTATTTCAAAATTTTATTACATTGGACAAACTATGAATACACTTTTTAAAGTTTACCATATAAAATAACATCAAGAAACCCTGTTCATGAAAGCTCTAAAGGGACAGAGCATTTCATTTCACAGTTAACTGGTCATCTGTTGCTTTGTCATTCGCCTGTCTGAACTTAAGGTCAGTCAATATTTGTTTGGACAAAAACACAGCATAGCCAAATAGGCCAGGAGGTCAGCGGTAATCTGCAGCAATACCCACTAAGCCAATGCCACCACAACCTCTGCTCTCTAAAACAGCGGACCTGTTGAGCAAGGCTCTTCTTTAGACAGGGGACCAAAAATGAAACAAATCATCCTGGGGAGAGTAAAACCAAGAAGAAATCATTTAACGAGGAAGCAAAAAAAGTGAAGTGAAAGGAAGGCATGAAACAAAGGGACTGATGGCAGCTGCAAATCAGGCCGGTTCATCCCACACGGAAAAAACCTATATAAAACATATATGTTTTAATATAGGTTTGATATAGGTTTTTAATATATGTGACATATATAAAATTGGCCGTTTTCCTATATTATATGTACATATATGTACATATATGCGTGCGTGCATATATGCGTGCATATATGTACCTATAGACATATATGTGACATATATAAAATTGGCCGTTTTCCTATATTATATGTACATATATGTACATATATGCGTGCGTGCATATATGCGTGCATATATGTACCTATAGACATATATGTGACATATATAAAATTGGCCGTTTTCCTATATTATATGTACATATATATGTACATATATACGTACATATATACGTGCATATATGTACCTATGTGCATATATATGCACCTATATTTTTACCTAGATATTAGTAAAATTATTAAAATCTATAGCTGTTAGACAACATAAATAAAAGCCCAAAATGTAGAAATTTTATTTTTTTATTTTTTTAAGAACAATCAAATAGTAAAAGAACAAAAATAAGACAAAAAAACTCAACAGGAAGAAAACATATATATATTTTGAGGACCTTCTCAGCTTCGTGAGCTTTGAATTGATAGATGTGCCTGTCTGCCCTCGGGTGGCTGCCGGCCACTTCTTCAATGTAGCATCTAGAAAAGACAAAAATAATAAGACAGTATAATAATAATAAATGATTATTTATTAAAACGTTTATAAACATCTGTAAACTCCATAAGGCATTAGCTTAGCCACCGGGAAATATCATGTTTGTGCTACATACAGAAAGGCAGCATGTTAGCATGATTTACCTAAACTATGTAAATGGCATTGAAAGCCAATGTGTCACACAAGCTGACAAGAGCTAGCTGAAGTGAGGAAAATATTTACTATTATTAGTTTAATATTATCAGAATAAGAGTTATATAAGACTTAATAACTTACCCAGTGTGTCCTCCTGGATTCTCTCTTCAAAATGCTCCCCGTTCGTCGTCAGGGCCACACAGTCTTCTTCTGAGGTAAATGTAAACTCCTCCCACTTTCCAGAACATTCTAAAGAGTTTCCTTGTCCGGGGGCGTGGCCTAGTATGTAAATTAGCCGGACTGATTTCCGTGTGATTGGCGTGTGGGCGTGTCCTGCCTCGGGTCATTAGCAGATAATGCGACAGAAATTCTAAAATGTGTTTTTTATTTAGTTAGTTCTTAGTTATTGCCTTGATAATAGAAATATGAGCGCATCATGTATGACAGTTGCCAAAGTGAGATATGAGCTAAAATGACCAGATCCTGCCATGAGCTATATAGGAGACATATCTTGTATGTACATATAGGGCTTATATGTGGATATAAAGAAGCAATACAGGAGACCTGTATGGCCTGTATATGCACATATATGCACCTCAATTTTGCCTATATGCAGCATATATATTATAATATATATGCATATATACTGCATATAGGCTTCATATATGCGCATATATCCCCATATAGGTGAGGATAAATGCGCATATATACTGCATATAGGCCTTCATATATGCGCATATATCCTCATATAGGTCAGGATATATGTGCATATATACTGCATATAGGTGAAGATATATGTGCATATATACTGCATATAGGTGAAGATATATGTGCATATATCTTCATATAGGTCAGGATATATGTGCATATATACTGCATATAGGTGAAGATATATGCGCATATATCCTCATATAGGTCAGGATATATGTGCATATATACTGCATATAGGTGAAGATATATGCGCATATATCCTCATATAGGTGAGGATATATGTGCATATATACTGCATATAGGTGAAGATATATGTGCATATATCCTCATATAGGTGAGGATATATGTGCATATATACTGCATATAGGTGAAGATATATGTGCATATATCCTCATATAGGTGAGGATATATGCGCATATATACTGCATATAGGTGAAGATATATGCGCATATATTCTCATATAGGTGAGGATATATGTGCATATATACTGCATATAGGTTTCATATATGCGCATATATCCTCATATAGGTTCTTTCCATGTGGGATGTAAGGCGACATAGAGCAGATATTCTTCTGGAAGCCGATGAGAGGGATCAGTCAGCCAGGACTGAGTATGCCATCAATCTCTAGCTTAATCCTCAGCGTTATTGGATTTTACCAGGGGAAGACGAACATGGGCCTCAGAGCTAGTGAACATAATTCAGCCCCATCCCACATGCCCACACACTCCCTGCACACAACAATCAACACCTTCCTCTGGTTGAGATCACCCTGCTGGGAGTGCAGTCAACTGTTTCTTAGAAAGGTTGTTTCCAGTGGAAAGAAGATGCCATATACCCTGAGATGTCAGCTTACGCTTACTTCCAAGACGATCTGGATGTTTTGTGGGCCTCTACTTATCATTTTTGAAAGGGAAAACCCCTGTAATGGTTACCTTGTGGGGACAAACTGCATGAAAGGCTAAATGGATATCCAGTTCATGATTTTATAATGACTAGGAACAAGTTTCCAAGTGACACCCTAAAATGTCCTCAGACGTACTGTATAAGACCCTCAAGAGAGATATACTTCACTAAAAATCAATACATCTATATCAATACATCAATACAGTTCTTTTGACCAATTATCTTTATCCAATATGAAAAAATTCTATCCTGATGGAAGAGGTTATTTTCAGAATGATTTCCGTTCTCATTATGGCAGATAATGACCTCTTGGCCTTCACAACCACCAGCTTTGAATGTACAGAGCTGAACAAAAGTATTTGCCTTCCCTGCATGATTAAAAAAAAATCATATTTGTTAAACTTAAATAATTATTATCATCAACTGAAATCTTTATATTATACAAACAAAACCTGAACCTACAAAATGTAGTCTTTAAATGATGAATTAAAAATAGTCTTTTAAACCTCATGACCAACTGTTGTTGGTCCTTGAGAAGGGCCTTAACCCTCAGCTGTATAACATAAAATTATGTCGCTCTGGATAAGGACATGTGCCAAGTGCCTAAATGTAAATCCTTTTTTAAGAAAAAAAGCTGTCCATCTGTCCACCTACAGTACCTGGACCAATGTGAAAAAGAAATCCCCCCACTGCTAAACCATAAATGAACTGTGGGTAACCACATTTTTGGAAAGCTAAGTAAAATTTCACTTTCCACACCCAGACCTGACTACTGCCAGACATGCTGAATCAAGAAATCACCTAATGAAAAAATAAAATAGAGCCTATAAAAAAGAAATAGAACCTGTTTGACAGGGTGAAGCACCCAGAAGGATCTCAAAAAGCAACACATCATGCCGCAATCTAAAGAAATTCAGGAACAGATGAGCAACAAAGTAATTGACATGTATCAGTCTGGAAAGGGTTACAAAGCCAACCCTTTGTACCACAATGAGAGCCATTATCCACAAATGGAAAAGACTTGGGAACCTTTCCCGGGAGTGGCCGGTCTACCTAAATCACGACTCATCAAGGAGCTCATAAAAGAACCCAAAACAACATCTAAAGAACTACAGGCCTCACTTGCTTAAATAAATAAAATCATCATTTTAAAACTGAATTTCGTATTTACTCGGGTAATCTTTGTGTGATATTAAATGTTTTTTTAATTGGTGTATTAAGGTGGTTCTGGTGGATCATTGTATAGTCCAAACCCTTACTAAGACACTTTATGTTTCTTTGTTTTTTCTTTTCCTATATATCTTGTATGTCTATTCCAAGTTGCCTGATTATTTAGTTAGTAGTTAATACCTAATCAACATATTAGGCCGTGGGTTTTAATACATAAAATAAGTTGTGAAGGGTGTCCTGACAAATCATATTAGCATCAATAAGCTTACAATCTTTTTTCTTTCTTTTCTTTTTTTTTTTGTACTTGATCTTCTTATGTCTATCTTACTTTTGTTTAAGTTATTTATATATCTATCCATTTATTCATTTATTTGGCAAAAAGTCCGGATCGATTCAGCAGCAAGTCCTCTCCTGTGTGTCAGAGCGGAAACAATCATTATCTATTCAGTTCATCGCTGCAACGAAAGACCACTAACATCTATCAACTGCCGATATTCTGAAACAGAAGGGGAAAGAGAGAGAGAGAGAGAGATTGCATTGAGACAGGGGAATAGTGTGTTGTGAATCCTTAGCTCTAAGTGCCAATAAGAGTAAGCCCTTGGCTTCAATCAGAGTCTTAAAGTTAGCATGTGTGTTTACGCAATTCCACCAACAGCATCCCGCTCTCCACAGCCGAGAACATAAAAAACAGACTCCTCTACATGACACCTATTTTATGCCTTGAACAGCTTTTTCAAGCCAGTGCAATAATTCGCTTATAACTGTATGAATCATATTCGCTGTGTCATGCAACAAGTACCAACTCACTCCATTACAGCGATACTCACCAGAGTTCTGGCCAATTAAGACAGAAATACTGCTGCCGACTGCAGGACGGCTTCGGTCCAGTATCACCGACGAATAAAGCAGCGTAATAAAATGTGGACAGTAAAATTTCGTAGTGAGCAAATGAAGCGCGGTGCCAATAACTCTCATGAATTTTTCAAATGCTCCTCTGAAAATGAGCTAAGGGGCCTTTTACTGACTAGCGAAGGTATAGTCCTTATTAGGGATTACCTATTTCAGACAAGTGTACTTTTTTCAAGGACTCTTCTTGTGTATTCTCCAGTGTACCATGCTTAGCTGCAGCTTTAAGCCAACAGCCATCCATTCCTAAATTAATTAATTAAAGTACACCATTGGTGCTATTAGACCAGCAGTCCCACTGGCACTATAGGAAGAAATCGAGTGTGGCAGCTTCCACGTGCCTTGTATTTCTGAGGTGCAGTTTTTCCACTGAAGCAGTGGTCATTGGTCTAACTAGGGAGCCTTGGCTTTGTTTTGCAATGTCTCTCTTTCCAAATGTCAAGCTGGACATATTTTTAATTTCATATGCTTATTTATTCTATAAAATTTTGTTGCCTTAGGTTAATTTATATATTGTAGGAAATAAATTGAATTTAATGATACTACAAAATGGTGGTGCGGAGCCTTAATGGTTAGTACTGTCGCCTTGCACCTCCAGGGTCCGGGTTCTAGTCTCACCTTCGGTCTGTGTGTATGGAGTTGGCGTTTTCTCCGTGTTTGGTGGGTTTCCTCCGGGTACTCCGGTTTCCTCCCACAGTTCAAAGACAGATTAGGCTAATTGGGGTTCCCAAATGGCCTGTAGTGTGTGCATATGGGAACGATTATGTGTGCTCTCTGATGGATTGGCACCATGTCCAGTGTGTAGCCGTCATTGTGCTCCAAGTCTTCTGGGATAGGTTCTAGGCCCCTCACGACCCTGTCTACAGGGTTAGGCGATAAGATAAGATATACCTCTATTCGTCCCACAGTGGGAAAATTTCTTTTCTTTAAATGAGTGAGTGAGTGATACTACAAAATGGCATACTAGTTAGCACTGTAGAGTTGTACCTCCAGGGTTAATGGGTCAAGTCCCGTTGTTGAGTCTGTGTGTTGATTTTTTCCTGTACTTGGAGGGTTTTCTCCAGGTACTCCGGTTTCCTTCCACAATTCAAAATATGCGGATTATCCTATTTGGCATTTCCAACTTGCCCATAGTGTGTGAGTGAGTACATGAGGGTTTTAACCTACCTAGTGCCCCGAGTCCCCTGGTCAGGATAAGGTGAATAGAGAATGGGTGAGATAGTAAGTTATAGTACGTAGTCCAAGAGTTACTTTACAATAGGGACTAGACATACCCCAAAGTCTGGTATGTTTGTATACACTCTGTGTACCATTCCTGGGTGCAAATCGATGTAAACTACTGACGGTACAGTAAGTCAACTTGAAAAGCTGGTTTCCATTACAGTACAGAGTACTTGGCCATAGGTCAAATCAGATACAGATGCAAAATTAGACCGCTGTTTAGGATGCATTTTCATCAAAGATGTGTATCTCCTGTAAAATCTGTATATGCAGGCAATCACATCCTCCGAACTGCACAGCCATAGCTGATAACGTAGGACAACAGAAAAGAGTGTCAGGCTTGACATTTTCTCCAAAATATCAATAATAATAACAATTGGCATTGTGAAACGGTCGATTTTCTTGTACTTTCTTTGTCTTTGTGTTTATTGGTGGCTTGCAAATCAACTTGGCACGTACTGCCACCTAGTGTATTGGAGTAGGTAGATGCACAAGTACTCTCATCTATGGAATAACATTACTTATCCCAGACATGCCAGATGTGTTCCTTGAATGCTTTTTTGTGTGAAATAATCTTACACATGCTTAAATAAGGAATAAGGAGAAGGAAATGAGTGCTGTTTTTTTTTCTCGCAGTTATCATGTACATCTAGGTTTTCCTCTGGGTTCTATGGTTTCCTCCAAAAGCATGCTGGTAGTTGAGTTGGCTTCTCTGAGTGTGTCAATGTGGGTGTGCATACATACAGTTTGGACAAAAAATAGACAGCAGTGGACCATCACCTGTCCAGTTTAATAGGCATAGACTCCAGAGCATCTATTATCCTGAACAGGATAAAGCAGAAGAGGAGTGAATTGAGTAATAGATTTAAATCTGGCTTTCAGAACACAGTATATTTAGATTCAGCCCTAGATCTAGTTAATACTTGGGTGGATTCACGGAAAGGCAACACTGGCTAGATTTTAAAGCAAATTTATTTAAAAGGATATAACTGTAATATGATGACATTTATTCTCTAATGTACCATATGCTAAGTGCTTTGATTTATTATTATTTAAAAAAAAAAGTTTTCATATAATGCAATCACCTTCTTGAAATCTGAAATCCATTCTGGATAGAAACAGAGAGAGAGAGACAGAGAGCGAGAGAGTGAGTCTGTAAGTCTTCCTGATTTAGTATCATATCTGTAAGGACGGCTTCCAATAATAAACATGTCTTGGCTGATCGACACGTTCGCGATAAAGAGAGAACATGGAAAGTTCTTTTTTTTCAACTGAAGTATCCCTTACGTTTTCTGTCATTCTTTTTCACCGTACTTAGAATAAAGTGAGTTTGAGCCAGGGCTCAATTAAAAGTTTAAAAGTCAATCTATACTACACCTCGAGTTGTCCTCGCCTTCTTTCCTTTACATTTAACCGAACTGATTGAAGTGACACTTTCTATTTTCTAACTTCCTGAAAGATTCCAAGGTTTCCGCTCCTGCCTTTTGGTCTGGTTCGGATTTAGCCAGGACAGATGCAATAATAGCCTGTTTGGTGGAGGGAATAGAATAAGACCTTGTATGTGAATAATTGAGGCTCTGAATTTACAATAACAGGCACAATAATAATAGTGTGTAGAGTGTTTCAAGTACAGAAAGGATCACATGCGATCCAAGACACTAAAACAGGAGTCTGGTAGCAAAAAAAATAGCCATGGGATATTTTCCAACCATGTGAAGACCTAATCGGGGGCATCCATGTGTCGCAAGTGCATAGAGCTAACACTTACTAATGGTGGGAAAGGGTGAAGGATCCAGTTTTAGGCATTAAGCATATAGCGAAGAATTGGATTGATTATGGACAATAAAACAAGAATAGGTAAGGAAAGAAAGAGGCACTTGTTATTTTACAGCAATCTGTCTACCACATAGGGGATACCCATTTGTTCCAGTGGTATATATTTTCCATCTAAGCAAATAGTGATGAACTGGATTGGATTCTGGATACTAAAGAAATTGCAACATGATATTTTACAGTTATCTGAGGACCAACAGAGGGCTAACCATTTTTGAGAAGTGCATAGAATTAAGAGCTAAGAATATAAGTAATTGGATTGGGTTCTGTAATCTAGGAAAGACTCACCCACGTGATATTTTACAGGAATGTGGAGACCAAATTGTTGCAATGTGTTTCTAGCATGTATCATTAACTACCAAGCATATAGCGAAGAATCTGATTCAAGTCCAAATACCTAAACAAGCCTTTTGATTTAGTAATCCGAGAACCATATTTGGGATACACATTTGTTTTAAAGGTATATACAGTATAAGGGAAGTCAAAAATGATCCGCACTCCGGTGTCTTATCAGTGTTTTCCCTTCAAGGCTTTGATCATCCCAGTCACTGCTGTGCAGGTGTGAACTTGTTACATCAGTTCATTCGTAACTGTGACATGAGCAAAAATAAATACACCCACTTGTGATTTGCATAAAAGAAGAGCAGCGTGCAGCGATTAGTTTTTTTTTGTGTTCTGAGGGTGTACCTGTTGGAAAAACAGCTCACAGGAGAGTATAAACAGAAGCAAAATAATTTGGTCCGATACTCTGCGAAAAGCCTGAGTTCGATTCCCAACCAGTGCCCAACCCCAACCACTGGATACAGTGCCGGTCCCAAGCCTGAGTAAAATGGGAGGGTTGCGTCAGGAAGGGCATCCGGCGTAAAACCTGTGTCAAGCTTGTGTGGCGGACCAAGCGTCCACTTGTGATCCCTCGCCGGAAGTAGGCGAAAGACCAACAACAACAATTCTACGGAAAGTGACATTTTACAGTCATCTGAGGACCAAATGAGGGGGATCCATGTTTGACAAGTGCATCAAGTGGGCAGCTAAGATGACAAGACATTGGATTGGATAAAGGATATTAAAACAGGAGTGGATGTAGCCACATGATATTTTACAGCCATGCGAGGGCAAAATCAGTTACAAATGTACATAATTAGCTCAACAAAATTGAAGTCTCTTGAGGCTCTTGAGATTATGTCAGTGTGTGACGTAATCTCTCGGCACACCTGCCAGTAATATTCATCAAATCAGTGTTGAGTGGAGCTGATTGCAAAGATCCTCAATAAGTAAAAACTGTCAATATGACTCTAATGTGCACAACAGGACACGTCAAGCTGTAGCCTTCTAGGAAACAACTCCATCTGTGCAACACTAGATCTTTGCTTGGCTGTTGTTGATTTGTTGACTTTTCTTTGTTTTACTTTCCTTTGTCAGTCTTTCATGTACCATCATCTAATTTGCTCAGATTTTCCAGAGTGACAGCTATCCATGCTTTTTAAATTAGCCGAATGTCTTGCTGAGTCTCCCTGAACTCCAATCTCGTGTAATTTACACAGCCAGTCAGCTCAGCCAGCGCAATTATACCTCCGACTTCATTCTAATGATGTTCCCGCTGCTCTGAGTAGTTAGTGTGAATTGCGTTGTTACCTGCAGTGTCATTTGCGTTTGTTGTATCGTGCTTCACGTGTCATTTTAATCGAAGCGCTGTTTTCCACTTTGTATTCTTACACATTTATACTACAATTATATTTATTGATTTGTCCAGAACATACCTGAAGAGTGCCTGAGGAGTGGCAGTCTAATGCAGGGGAAACATTTTAGGGGTATAATATTCTTTTTTTCATGCCCTTGAAAATAAGTCATTACAAATATAAATAATTGGTACAACAAACAGTTGACAGTGTGAAACTCGCATTAGCATGTATCGAGGTTAAGTCTCCCATAAATCTCTTGTTCTCTAAATTATAGTTGCTAGGCTAAAGCATGTTAGGATGCAGTCAATGGGCTGGAGAAGCTATTCTGTGAAAAGAGATTATCTAACACGAGCTCCTCCGGAGAGCACTGACTTGAAAAACAGACCAACAGCTCATTTTTGTGCCTAAGCTTGTGGAGTGTGTGCAAAAATTCCCATCATCTATCTGAGTCCCGTGCCCCTGAATGTTAGAACTGTGCGATTTCCTCAATTATGCTTAAACTTAATTAATATTTTGTTGGATGATTCAGTTATTGCAGTAAGGTTAACGTAAAAACATTAAATGGTCTAAAATTCATCAATTTCTGAAAAATGTATCATAGTTACTGTATGGCAGAAAATATTAACAGTTTCCTTGTTCTGAAAATACTCATGTTTTGTGAGAGTATCGTTTTTTTCGGGGGAGATTATGGTCAGTTGGGGAGGCACGATGGTGTAGTGGTTAACACTGTCCCCTTGCACTCCCCTTGCTTGGTGGGTTTCCTCCGGGTACTCCGGTTTTCTCCTAAAAAGTCCAAAGACCTGCAGATTAGGCTAATTGGCGTTCACAAATTGCCTCTAGTGTGTGAGTAAGTGTGTGTGTGTGCCCTGTAATGGATTGGCACCCTGTTCAGGGTGTACCCCGCTTCGTGCCCTAAGCCTCCTTGGATAGGCTCCAGGCCCCCCTGCAACAGATACATGCTGGCAACATAGCATAGGTCAATGACGATAAAAAAAAAGAAATCGGGGAGGCTTCAGACAACAAACTGTGCATTTGGGTTTTTAGATATGTCTGGTAGAAGTTATAATTTTATATAATTTTGCACATATACTGTAACTGGTTCATTGTGTTTAGTGTGCATCTAAGATTTTCTTTCTTTCTTTATTTATTTAATATTTGTTTTCATTTAAAAAAATGCTTCCAATGTTTCGAAACCTGTAAGAAATATAGCTACTTGAGACAATACATAATACAGCTATTCATTTTAAATCAAACTGAAAAAAAAAAAAAGTTTTAGTTTTTGTTTAGGAATCAGGTTGCAGATTTTTACACATTTGTTTGTACCCATCTCAGCATTAGTTTAGATAAAGTTTCAGGTTAGTCTTCTGCAGTCAAAGTTCTGCCTTATGTATGAAGGTGCAGACCACCTGTTGGGAAAAGCATTTGGTCACGGCAGACGAGGAAGGATGAAGGTTAAACAGAGTGGAATTAACTCAGCAGGTGTGTGTGAGCGCCTGTGTTCAGAAGCAGTGTAGACGTACCCTCAGCTGCACTCGTCATTACCATGACATCATGTTTAGATCCTGTACTTGCGTATGCACTTCTCATCTTCTCAGTTTTCCTTGCAGTCACATCACAGTGTCGGCTAACAGCGTGATGACATGGAGATCAAAAAACATCAACTGTGACTCAACACTTCTCTGATGTGTGTGTGTGTGTGTGTGTGTGTGTGTGTGTGTCACAAACACATCAAGATTTTCCAGAAGGAAGTTGCACATTGGCTTTCAAATATCCTCTAATCTTGTGTATGAGAGATGTTTGGCCTTTTTATCAGGCCTCTGGCTTTCACACATAAAGGAGTACAGCTCTGTTTTAATACATTTAAACAGCAGGGTATGAAAATAATTCCCTGGACATGAATCATCAAGAAGTGAAAGCTGTGGCTGAATGAAAGTACTGCTGTGGCTGAATGAAAATATCTATCTATCTATCTATCTATCTATCTATCTATCTATCTATCTATCTATCTATCTATCTTCTATCTATCTTCTATCAATCCATCCTTCCATCCATCCATTCATCCATCCATCCATCACATATTGCAATTTTCAATTCCATTTTCTTCAAATTTCCTGGGATGGCTTTCCACAAGGTTTAGGAGTGTGTTTAATTTTGGACCATTCTTCCAGAAGTGCATTTGTAAGGTCAGACACTGACGTTGAATGAAACTGAGTTTGACTTTGCTTTGAACACTGGTGTGCAGTCATGTTGGAACTGGTGTGGGGTTGTTTTTTTGGAAGTTGTGCTCGACCCCCTACTTCTAGCGAAATGAACTCTTAATGCTTCAGCATACCAAGACATTTTGGACAATTTCATCCTCCCTTTCAACTTTGTGGGAAAAGTTTGGGGACGGCCCCTTCCTGTTCCAACATTGGGATGAATTAGCGGAGATTGCGAGCCAGTCTTTCTTATCCAACATCAGTGTCTGACCTCACATATGACCTCGCTGTTATAGCTGCCTAGGATGGGCCAACATCATATTAAACCCTATGGATTATAAATTGGATATTATTCAAGTTCTAGGCATGTGATGGCAGGCAAGCGAATACTTTTGGCAATACAATCCATCCATCCATCCATCCATCCATCCATCCATCCATCCAAGGGTGCTCAAAAATGAGCATTGCATTTGGTTCATAAATCTACATATACTGAGGGATCTATGGAATTTATTTTGCAGATTAAAAGTTGGAGAGCTCTTGCTCCCAGTTACGCATGCTTACAGCAGTGCACCATGCGGTATACGTAACATTTAGGATCTGCATTTGGGATTGCTCGGCGTTCTCTCATGAATAACTAATTTCACTTCCCATGTCTTTGTAGTTCTGCCATGTTGAGGTCATGTTCCAGGCCTGTGCTTTTCTGTTCAGTAAAGTTCATCAGCAGGGAGAGTTCTGCATGTCACACCTTATTACCTGGCTGTTGAACACGGGCAGCTCCTAATGAAAGCAAAAGAGAGAAAAGAAAATGAGAAAGTGAGAGGAAAGAGGAAAGAGACAGAAAATGTGGGAAAGCATCTCTCTCTCTCTTTGTCTCTTCCTGTCTCTCTCACCCCAATCCTCTTGTCTAAACTTATATTAAGCAACTCCCTCTCTTTCTCTCTCTCTCTCTCTATGCCTTTACCCCAAAGCAAGGAAAATTTCTGTCTATTTTATTGCGATTGGACCATCACTCTACATCCAAACCGATGACAATATTTAAATGGAAATTGACTGTAAACTTAAACCAAACTGTAACTTTAAACTTTTGAACCAGTAATGTACTGGACACATCAAAATGTAAAACACTCTTCAAAAGTCTTGAGTCATTTCTTCATAATAAATGAAATTACCAATGTAGATTTAATTAAAGAAATGAGAAGAAGTGACAGGCTGTAACAACCCCAGCAGCGGCCTCATTTCCCCTCTCGTCTGTTCCAACCACTCATCATTTAGCATCACAAGTATACTAATCACCTAATACATTAAAGCCAAAAAGTCCATCAGGATGCCTGGAGAACCTTTCTTCAAGACTTCCTCAACATTACAAGGACTTGTAATGACTGTTTGGAAGCAAAATATGAAAAAGGGCTTGCCCTAGACTTTTGCACAGTGCTGTATTTAAAATGTATCCCAACCATAATTTAAATTATTACAGGTGATATAGTACAGACCCTGAATACAGATCCTTTTAACATGAAATTGATGAGGAAGAATTGAGCCACTGCAATGAGTTATGTCAGGATTCGTAATTTAAAACATACTTATGCTATTTGACTATTTTTCATTCTCATAAGTAAAATGTTATGCCAATGCAATAAATATGGAAATATCATTTGGTAGTAAGTTGTTTTTTTAAAAGATGGCTAAAAAACAGTTTTTGGGCTAAAACTAATTTATCTAATGATTTGACATGGGCACAAGTGCACAAGCACATCAGTCTTATGAAGGTAACTGTACAGATCAGGATATTTTTTTAATCCTTACCCATCATCACTACCTCAGTTTCTGATTATGCCACTGCCAGCACAAGCACCAAATTTCTGAATCAGTTTCAGTTGCATGTGACATTTTCGCTATCAAGTCTCTTAAGTGCATGTATACAGTATCATATGGCTCATATTGTGAATCCCAGGTTTCTATTGCAGAGGTAACTCAGTGGAAGTGTTAGACTACGGTTTGGAAGGTTCTGGGGTCAAACCCCAGGTAGCTACTGCTACCACTGTTAGGCCCTTGAGCAACGCCCTTAGCCCTTAGCCCTTAACTGCTCAAATGTATATCGAGATATAAATGTAAATAACACTAGATAAGGGTATCGGCCAAATGCCATAAATGTATTGTTTACCACTGGCAGTATCACTGTTAAGTCCATGCAAAGGAAACAAAGCTGTCGACCTAGTGGTTGACACACGCTGTAACTCTCCCTCCTGATTAGTTTAACTTTTTGGACTATTAAGTAAGCATGCTTCAAGGTAGTATGAGTCCCTCTTGCAAGCTTAGGCTCTGTATGCAACTACCTCTGGTGCTGCTGCATTGTGTGAAATAAGAGCAAGTGCTCATAATGAATATTAAAGAGTTATTACTGAAGGGTAATTGCAAAGGCACAATTCACTTTTTAGTCGTTTTTAGACACTAAAACAGCATGTTCAAAGGAGGACTGGAACACGGGGAGTATTAAGTATGAAAAGTGCATTGTCTGAGGGGTAATTCAGACACACTTTAGGGAAACTATGAGACCAGTGTTTACTTGCTAATGAAATAGAAAAATATAGGAATATTATGATGATCCAAGAGAAGAAACATTTATCTCAGTAGCATCAAATCACCCATGACAATTTGGCCATTGCCATGGCATCTGCACTTAAACTATCCTGTTACAAAGGCACCTGTGAAGTGGATGAGATATGTTAGGCAGAAATTGAAAATTTTGTATACAGTCTATTTATCTATCCATCCATCCATTCATCCATTCATCCATCCATCCATCCAATGAGCATTGCATTTGGTTCATAATTCTACATATACTGAGGGATCCATGGAATTTATTTTGCAATTGATTAAAAGTTGGAGAGCTCTTGCTCCCAGTTATGCATGCTTACACAGTGCACCATGCGGTATAAGTAACATTTAGGATCTGCATTTGGGATTGCTCGGCGTTCTCTCATGAATAACTAATTTCACTTCCCATGTCTTTGTAGTTCTGCCATGTTGAGGTCATGTTCCAAGCCTGTGCTTTTTCTGTTCAGTAAAGTTCATCAGCAGGGACATTTTGGTCTTTGCCACGGCATCTGCAGTTACACTATCTTATTACAAAGGCACCTGGAAGTAGGTGGGACATATTAGGCAGCAAGTGAACATTTTGTTCCTGAAGTTGAAGCAGAAAAAAAAAAAGTATAAGGATCTGAGTAGCCAGATTGTGGTGGCTAGGTGACTGGATTAAAGCAACACCAAAACTGTAGCTCTTATGGGATGTTCCCAGTCTGCGGTGGTTACACCGTACCAAAAGCCCTTCCTTCCAATGGAAGATCAACTGGTGAACCAGTGACAGGGTCGTGGCCAAGGCTCACTGATGCATGATGATGGGGAGTCATCACAAGTCGGGACCTACTCAATATTAGGTGGGTGGTTATAATGTCTTGGCTGATCAGAGAGTATCTACAGTATGTAATGCATAGCAATGTGGGGTGGGTCTATGGGTCTGTCCAAGAGTACCATTATTGAGGTATCTAATTAACGATCGGTAGAATGATTGTAGTGAACTTTATAGATTTTGGAACTGATCCAAACTGCATCAAGGTCACAGCAAGGTCAAAATACTTATTCTTTAATCGCTTATTTACTCTTTGAAGTCTATTTTAAGAGTATTTCAGGCATACAGATTCACAACAAGGACTAAACTCTGTGGTGGTGGTGGTCGTGGTGGTGGAGGGATCCACCGAAATATGCAGTGTTTCATGTTTAAACCTCAAAGCTTGCTGTCTTGAAGCTTTTTCCATGGTGACTGTTAGAAAAGCACTCACGCTGGAGGTTCCTTCCAAAAATGCTAAATAAATGTCTCTTCACATCTAAGCAATGATGTTGAAATCCTATTCATGGATGCCTTTGCCATACAAAAGTCCCTGTGCAAAGAAATCATAATATAATATAACAGAGAGCTGAAATAATGCACGCTATTATTAATAAAAAAAATTACTGGGATGTTTGTGGAACCCGCTCCCCCCTCTAAAACTTCTTTTAGTATACAGATGTTTCCAGTCACTTTATAGACCGTTGGCAAATCCTCTTGCTATTGCAACACAATGCATGCTGACTTTGTTTCTCAGTACATTATACATATAATGCTACAACTTGATGATCTATTATGTGTTACACAATCGCACTCCTACAGTACATTACACTTACCCTGTTGGTGCACCTTGTAGGTGTACAGTCAGTAGCTAGAACTCATTTCTTTCATGTACTATCTAGCATACTGTACACCTGCATATACGTAATATAATGTCAATAAAGTTTCACTGAATTCCTGACGCAGTGCTTTAACCACCACTAAAGCTTCCAGTGTCAATGCTAAGGACTTCCTGCTGGTGCGCGGAGATTATTATAGAAGCAGTAGGCGACTGGTCAAGAGTTTGATTCGGCTCTTTTCACCGCGGCACAGAAAAGCAACCGGGGACGGCGTTGTTAAAGACATTAAAGGGAGCCAGCGCAGGTCTTTGCACTTCGGCACAAAGCGCCAGCACGCACATGCCACATGAATGGGCTCGAATGAGATCTAAAGCATCTGTGTGAAAGAGCAGGGCACCCTTCAGAGAGATGACAGACGAGCTGCGGCATTTCTAATTAGCACTACAAATCCTGCGCAATGTGAGTGCATTAACACATCCTAGCTCACACATACACAAACACCACTAATGTCCTCAAAGAGCAGCATTACTCAGATCCAGTGCTATTTCATGCCTTGCTTTGTGTAGCAATCTAATTAAGATCACGATCTGTACGTTTTTTATACAACAAATTGTAAGTGTGGCACATATGTCGCAATTTAGGCATTAAATTTAAGTAAAAAGTAATATTTACCTAGTAATTATTTAATTACTTTAAATTTACTAGTAATAATTGTATTAAAATTTCACTTTACTACTACTACTTTACTATTTACTATACCACCTGCCAGACGTCAGTGAAAGATGATTTTGCCTAAGGTGGTTCAGAGCTGACTGCAGTTTTGACATAACTTGTCATGAAAGTTTCAAAATGTACCTGCTACGTGATCCAGTTTGCATTTTTATGTTGTATCTATATTCAGATTTATATGTAGAGTGGCGTGGCCTAAACTGTACGTTTTCTCTCTTTTGCATTTGTAGTTCATTATATATCCTATCATTTCGCCTATTCACAAATACTGGAAAAATCCTTTTGTCTCTGATAGTTTCTCTTCCTCAGCTACATCACTCTAGTTTATAATAAATCTTAGCTAGACACGCGCAGTTTTTTTTTTTACTTATTTATTTTTTGTGCATGTCCTATAATATAAAAAAATAACCTAATTTAATCTATGAATGAATAAATATTGTAAATGCATTTATTGTGTTGCTTTAATAATTGTGATTTGTGTTTGTTCTGTTAGCTTTATATTTGACTCCTTATTCTTGCTTTGAAACAATTCAGCTCATGCAATTTTTTTACTTATTCTATAGAATCTTTCTGTCAAGCTTTCTAAAAAAAGAGGATCAAGAAATAGCATCATTTATATTCTTAGCTTTGTTTATATCCATATATCTGAGTACCTCATCAGAGAACGCCCCATGTCATGAATTTTTGCCTTAAAAATGAAAATTGTAACGAAACTTGCTTCAGCATATGAAGCATTTTTGCCATACGAGCAACCCAACCGAGCTGAACCGATCGTCAGCTAAGTTGCGCATACGTCCGCAACATTTATTTTTATGCAACATTTAGTGAAGACGTAGCCCCATGGGTCTCAAAAATTTTATCATAAATTAAGGTTAAGTGATGCTTAATGTTTATTCATTTCAAATTTTTACTTAATTTACACTTCTTTTTCCAAATAGTTTTTATATGCAAAAATCTAATTATAGTGTTGAAAATTGGTAATATTGTTAACATATTGGAACAGATTATCTACATTTACATTTCCTATGGAAAAATGCGTTTCACAATATGAAATTTCGCCTCAAGAACTATTCTTCAGGATGGATTAAATTTGTATGCCGAGGTACCGCTGTACATTTTTATTTTGTGAACTAACACATATAAATACATGATCACAATTAAGAAATATAGACTATGCTACCAAAATGATGGATATCGATTCATTTGGGAAAAACAGACCTTTAGGATAATCAACCTAATCAAAATTTTTTCTAGAGGATTTACAGGGACCTCACTTACTGCCTGTAGAAATAAACACATTTTTTTAAACCGCTAATGCTAACATTATGATTTTCTCTGCCTCCATCTCCTTTTTTGCCGCCTATTCTCAACAGAAGAGACATCATCTATTTGTGAATGAGAGAGTAAATCATCTCATCCCTGTGCAGGGTCACTAAGCCTATCTGAGTGCCTGCAGCTGTGGATTAGCTTCAAGTGCTAAGCAGCTAAGCGAAAGAACTTGCTTGCTGCAGTATTTATGATCCAGCAGTGCTGTCACGTCGCTAATTGCTAGTACTGCAGTAGCCTGGGATGTAGCAGCTGGTGGATTGTAAAAAAGTTGAAGTGGAAATATTGTTAAAATAATCCTAATGTCTGTCCTAAGGTAACTAAGCTAAGTGTTAGCATAATGGGCTGCTTTTACTGAGTAGAAAGACATGCAGAATCTAAGCTTAAATTGTTTAGATTCTTGATTTGTTAAGATTTTTTCATCATATTCTTTCTTGTTTTTTTTTTTTTTCTAAAACACAGCATGCTTTTTGTAATGCCTCTTTTTTCCACTCTATATTTTCTCTTTTCTTCATTTTTTTGTTGTCCCAATAGTGTTACCACAGCAACAGGGCTGCTGTTGCCTGAGCTAAAATTCCCTTCTCGTAGCATTTTGTCACCAGGCAAAAAAAAAAAAAAAAAAAAAAAAAAAAAAACTTGTTTTGGAAAAGCATCTCTCATGTTGCACCTGATGACAGTGTTTCATCAGAGGTGATGCAGGACTCCACAACAAATGTGTCAATCTTAACCATTAACAGGTACCAACAAACATACTTCAGGACACTATGAAAGTAAAGAATGCAAAAAGTAACTTTTTTTTTTTTTTGCATAGTAGCAAAGATCTCATTTTACTGAGAGCTCTGTGGGGTGGAGGTGGAGTCACAGTATCTAGGAAAGAAAATTAAGTCTCCGAACTAATCATTGTTGTTCAGTGATTTCTTCTGGTGCTCCCGTGTGACTGCTGTACTACTGTATGTACTACAGTATGTACCACAACAACCCCACCCCACCGCCAAACTGGTAAATTTCCTGTAACAGTACTTCCTATCATGTTTTATTCCTTGAGCACCACTCATCCACACTTGAAGTAGGTCCTTAATATCCCATGTAGAAACTGTAGTTAAATTTATGGTAAAAACATGTACTTGTGCACTTAGAGTACATGTAGTCACTTTTGCAGCAGTATCTCTGAAATTACCCGCACCAAGAATCTTCTACTAAGTGCTTTTAAAATGAGGCACAAATTGCAAAAAAAAAAAAAAAAAAACGCTTTAAAGAGTTGCCAATAAGCTCTGAAGGAAAGAGGAAATGACCAAAGTTCAAGCCCAAAGCTTGGGCAAAAGTGTAAATTAGGTTCTTACTTTTAAAGAAATGATTAAGGTATTATTAATACAGCTAATATGTACTTTGTCTTCTGTTTTTTTTTTTTTTCTTAAAGTTGGCAAATACTGTACTATAGGTGTTTGACAAATAGGTATTTGACAAAATGCAACTGGCGGAATTTATTTAATTGTGTTTCTTCATCATGGACAAAATAATGCACAAAACCAACTGCCACTAATTGCACAATGTTTAGTGCATCAACTGGGGACACGTAATCAGCTATGTTTTCCATTTCTCCACTTTATTTCTGAGTTGACTTCCCACATTTCGTGCGAGCTTCTCCTCAGATAAATATGCATGAGACGGAGAAGTGCACTTTGTATGTTCCCGCATGCACAGTGGATAAACTGCATATTAAACTCGTACCCCAGGTTGGTACATAACATGCCTGGATTTTCGCACAGCGTGTGGCTTAATTACACATAAAATTATGTCTTAGTACATTTGGCCGTGACGGTACAATTCAAAGCCCATTTTATGCTCTGTCCTTAATTCCAGACAAATATTCTGTTGCTCAGTGACAGTGTTGCTTATTCATTTTGTCCACTGATGCAATTGGTGGTCATACAATGCAACCTGGTTGAAAATTTCCACTTCCAAATTGGCCAAATGTCCTGAATGTCCACCCACAGAGCAGTCACACGGGAGCACCAGAAGAAATCACTGAACAACAATGATTAGTTCGGAGACTTCCTTTTCTTTCCTAGATACTGTGACTCCACCTCCACCCCACAGAGCTCTCAGTGAAATGAGATCTTTGCTACTATGCAAAAAAAAAAAAAAGTTACTTTTTGCATTCTTTACTTTCATAGTGTCCTGAAGTATGTTTGTTGGTACCTGTTAACGGTTAAGATTGACACATTTGTTGTGGAGTCCTGCATCACCTCTGATGAAACACTGTCATCAGGTGCAACATGAGAGATGCTTTTCCAAAACAAGTTTTTTGTTGTTGTTGTGTTTTTGCCTGATGACAAAATGCTACGAGAAGGGAATTTTCGCTCAGGCAACAGCAGCTAAAATAAAGCAGTTTATTTTCGGTTATCTATTTACAATCCATAGATCAAAAGAGTTCCGTTTTTAGATGACAACTTAGATGTATTGACAGACGTTCATAAACAGCCTATATTCTTCATACTGATTTAACACTTTAAGAGCGATAATACTGTGTTGGATATTGTGGTGGGTGGCAAAGCCGGCCAATGCTGACACAAGCATCTTCAACATAAATGGCAAGTCGGCCTTGCTGTTTATCACTCTGTGGTTTAAATTGATTCAGAGGTCATTATTTGCATTTTTATGAATTTGGTTTAAAGAAGCTATTGGTTGAGATATGATTTGTACCATGAGGGAATTTTTGTGACAGAGAAAACAAAGCACTTCCGTAAGACTCTTGATGTCTGCTAAATGTGGTAAATTAGATAGTACCTGTCAATATAGTGTACGTATGAGGGGCATTCAAGGCAACCTGGGGCTTTTGATAGTGTAGCATTACAGAACACAGTAATGTGAGTAAAAACCTCCTTTTTTATTCTATAAAATCCCCTGCGACACACTAATGCGCTTATCCCAGTGTTTCACCAGTGCTTGGATACCATTAAGGTAGAAATTTCTCACAGTATGTCAGAGGCACGATTGAACTGCCGGCTTCAGGTCTAATACGCTGGCCTCCCAGGAACTCCTTTAAGGACCCAAACATGTGGAAATAGCTTGGTCAGGACAGTATGAGGGATTTGGCAATAATTTGCAGTTGAGTTCCTGTCATGTGCGAGTGGTGTTGGTGAATAATTGTGTGTACAGTTCCCACTCTTCGTAATATTGGTGACAATATTCAAGGATCGAGCCGCCTTGGCCGGGATCGTCATTCACAGACATGCAGCCTCCTTTGTACTGTGTCTGAGAGTCTCATCAGCATTAAAGCATTAAAGTATTCTGTAAATTTCAATCACTTTTACTCTTCACAAGTCCAAATTTGACTTAAACAACCAATTGCTAAAAAAAGTTGAACATGCCGATAGTTAATTATAATGCAATGAAATGTGAAAGAAAATCTGCATTAGAACAAATCATATCGTGTAGCGAAATGTACTTGCTACAATATTTTTTCTTCTCAATGCAATCCACTTTCATTATGAATTTTTTTTTTTTTCATTTTTAGACATTCAGATGGGTTTCCAATTTAAAAAGCATAATTCCCAGCTTTTTGCCCTTTTCCTATTTTTGTATTGGCTGCATATTAAACAAGCCAATTACTGTAGATATACCTCTTAATGTAACCTCATATAAGTAGATCCCTGCCCAGCTTGTTCAGTTAACGCTGTGAAAGCTCTGTGTTAACTTGGTAAAAAAATAGTAAAATATCTGACCTTTAAGTGAATAGCAAGATTATAAGCTATAGAGTAACTAGAAAACTAATGTACACTATATTCATTTTCTAATTTAGTTTAAAGGCATTTTTACACTAAATCTCTAATTTGGATATAAGGGTTGGGGTTTCTGAGTGTTTAAATCATTTGAAAGGAATGAAAAAAAAAAAATTAACTTACCATTTTCTGATGGTGATGTTCATAAAACTCAGAATATATTCAAGGTAAGACCTGTAATATGACAAATACTCCATAAGGGTGAATATCTCCAGTTAATGTGAATGCGTTTAATTAAAATGTACATTTTTATAGTCTAAAATGGATTGCGCATAAAATCAAATTGACTCACATATTAATAAAAAGTCTTAGTCTTTACCATTCAAGGTTAAGTGGTACATGCACAAGGGTGTGTTGTACAGAAAGGGATTTATCAGAAATATATGCACACTGTTCATGTGCTGGAAATGCTTTTGACTATATTATTTACATATTTGTAAATCTTTTTTTAATATTATTGCTCTTGGTTTTAATTTGACTGGTTAGGAGAACAGGGACACGAGAGCCTCTGCAAAGCCATCCATTCCAGACAGTGGAATGGACATGCGATGGTGTTTCTCTGAGCTTACTTCCTATTGACGTGTCCCATGCTGAGAGCGCATTACTGACAAGAGCACCTCCGAGACGACTTGTAGCCCTGGAGCATGTCATCAATTCCTTGCCATTCTCTCAATTAAAGTTATGTCTTCAAGAACTTCTGTTTCCATGGAGATCAGAGATCAGCGTGCTCATACGAATGTGTCACCGCAGAAACAAAGAGAGCCTGGTGAGCTGAATTTGCCAGTATAGGTCACGGTGTTTCTCGACCTATGTTGCTTGTTAGTTGTAGAGTGCAAAATAGCCAGAAGTGCTCTTGAACGGTCATTGATTAATTAATGTGCACAAATATACATGGATCGCATTTCATTTACTGCAGATGTCAGCTTTTATATTGAATGAATTCTAAATAAAATAAAAAAATAAATAAGAGTAGTAACACGGTCATTAAATACTTGCTGTTTTGTTATAACCAACAGACTAGAAAACTGCTGTTGTGGTGGTTTTTCAAAAATAGTCTCTGGCTAGCCACCAATAGCTCGGCCTCTCACCCTTGTACACACGCGTTCTCCATTTTCATGTCATTCTGAGTTCATTTTTACAACTTGGCAAGAATATAGTTTTTTTTTTTTTTTACCCTGAATACAAGCTCAATTTTAGCACTCAGCCTATTGTGTAACACCCACATTTAAGGATTTACTACTGGAACAGAGGGCAATCAATACAGTCACTCATTTCTCATAGTACAGTGTGTATCCTGTGTAGGGTCAGAGCCTTGACCTAGATCCTATCCTAGTGAGCTCAGGGCACAAGGCAGGAGACACCCTGAAGGGGGTGCCAACACATTAGGCTCACACATTCACAAAGCCAGGCTTACAATACGGGCAACTTGGAAACTATGACAATTAATAAATGAAAGAATTCATTATTTTCTCCTTGCATGTAATACTTGTGTGGTCATGGTACAAGATTAGATATATGACATTTTTTGTTCCAATGCCATTTTTTTATTGCCAATGAAAAGGTAGAATAAATAGTAGAATGTTACGCTGTTTGTAATGCAGCACTCTTTTGAAAAGATGCATTGGGGCGTCTTCATTTTATTTGTTTATTAATTAATGTATTTTTTGGAAGAGGCACATTTTGGAAGAATCACATTGGCTTACTGATTAGCACTGTCGCATTGCACATCCAGTGTCTGGGTTCGAGTCCCGCCTCGGGATTGTGTTCCCTGTGCTTGGAGGGTACCGTGTGCCCCGGTTTCCTCCGACAGTCCAAAGACATGTAGATTAGGCTAATTGTCGTTCCCAGACTACCCATAGTATGTCAGTATACCCCGCCTCGTGCCCTAAATCTTTTGGGATAAGCACCAGGTGTCCCCATAACCCTGTATACAGAATAAAACGATGAGTAAGTGAGAAGGTGAGTGCATGAGAAGCACATGCCCGGTGTCAACCTTACCGGTTTGAAGCTGTTGTATGTTTGAGAAGAGCTGTAGGGTAAACAAGAAATTAATAATCTTTAATCTGCAGTTTCTCTAACTAAACCAAGTTGGCTTGTGTATTTGTGGATACTTACAGTAGAGATCACTAGACCATTAGAGTTTAGAGCATCCATCAACAAGGGTTTGCTGAAACAGAGGAAACCTGTGGCATGGCTACTTGCTTGTATTTGTCTGTGACCCCAGAAAGAGGTTAATGCCTCTCTTATTCTGCAGTCTCTTCTAATTCTGCCTGCAGTGTTTCCTAATTAAATATCCGTGTTCTTTGCAAGCTCAGCAAATGAGCTAGCTGGCCCTGCCGACTGGATGCTACTGTCCAAGCCAGGGAAGACAGTTGCAGAGTGAGAATGAGAAAAGGAAGTAGATTCTGGCAGACTAACACAAAGCATCAATAGCATTCATTTTCTTGTTGTCTTCACTTTACTGTCTATAGTTTATAGTTAATGATCTCCTACATTTCCAACAATGATTTAGATCAGATATGAAAAACAAATCAGTATGAGTTTTATCTCTCTGCCAAGAGATGTAACATGACTTTAGTCTCACCTTGACTTAATCAGATAAGGTTTTAAAGCAAAACATATCATGCTAATACACCCGTCTTTGCTGTTGTGTTCCAGTGTTGTTCATTTACATATTAATGAAAATTCTAACACAGAAGTGGTGGAGACACTAAACTATGGACTTCCATCCATCCAAATAAAAACCTCTGTAGTCCAGCTAGGAACCGTGGAGGCCAATGGTGACCATTTATCCTTATTTTATGGTCCTGATAGGACAACATTCACACGCTTATTCATATGACGTGCAATTTGGAAACGTCAGTTAGCTTAACATATTGTTGGACTGTGGGAGAAAACCAGAGTACCCAGAGGAAACCCACCAAGCACGGGGAGAACATGCAAACTCCATGCACACAGACCCGAAAAGGCTATTGACCCCTCGGCCTTGGAGCTGCAAGGAGACATACAGTAGTGCTAACCTCTATGCCGTGTACTTAACTCAAAAATCAACTTCAGCAAAGTAAACACGTGATCTTCCAGAGCGTGAGTTCTGGCGTTACAGGTAAATCAAAACGAGATGCTGTGGATGCTGTGTTAGGATGCACGGTAAGAAACAGTTAGGATGCATGGTAAGAATTTTTTTTTAAAGCTGTTTGATGGCACATGCAGTCCGAACATAACCTCTGTGACATATGTTTGAGATTTATAAAATGTGTTTTTTGTTTTTTTTGGTAGAACATTTCAACAGGATAGTGGTTTTTCATAATTATGTGTTACCGAGTGGCAATCTGAAACAGCTCAGCATCCGTTTACCCATCTCATCAAATGTGTGCAAGGTCTAAAAACAAGCTCTCTGTGTGAACCCGGGATAGCCAAAGCATCAAACAGCAATCTGTAAGCCTTTCAGAAGCAGAATGCACACAAACATCCAAGGGTTTTTATGGTCTTAATTGGGATAAATTCTCCAATAGTATCGCTTTAGCCTGTGTTTCTTCTAAAACACAAAATAACGATCTGAATTTGATTATAGGACACTTGATATGTTTCAGTGCATCAGACAAACAATTTGCAGACCGTGGAAATGGGAGTTTCTTATCTAGGTGGGAGTGCTCTTGACTATTTTTTAAATATGCAAAAATAAGAAAAGAGCAAAAATTAGTTATTGCCAGAAATGAACAGGTATGAATATTAATATTTATTATTTTCAATTAAGAAAATAAGTGAACATTTTCTAGTATATTGTTTCTTGCATGAGGCCTACAGTATTGTATAGCTGCATTGCATTCTGGAGTTCGATCAATTAAATTTTTGCACCAATATGGTGTATTTTAAATTTCTCATTTAAACAATGCCGGAAAATGGTGAATGAGTAAAGATGTGCTTGCTGTTTTGTTTTAAGGAGTTAAATCACTGATGGTTCATGGTTGTTTTCTATGTTACATTGTTTTTATTAAACTTCATTGAAGTGCAATGCTATACTGTCCCCTGTACAAAGAAATTTAAATCAGCAAAACTTATTTAATACAAACATATTTAAAAATTTTCAGGATGAACTTTTGCTTTAGGATATCTTACTATAACAGTCCGTTTCAAATTTGCTGACATCATGCATTGCTGCACCGGTTGTGTAGGTCTGGGAATGTTAGCTCACTCTTCCGAGGGTTTAATAGACTAATTTTTTCACAGCAATGGCACATCTCCTAGAGCCTAGCTCTTTTTTTGGCACCCAATCTGTTCCTGTAGACACTCTATTTCAGACAGACCCACATCACAATGCCGTGGGTGTCATCTGCGCTATTACTAAAGGCCCGTCTCTGAAAAAAAACAGCTCTCCCTCCTTTGACCCTGTCTTCATCCACTTAAAGCGAGGTAGTACACTGACTGTGGGTATATTTCTGTTTGCTCTGAGGCAGGTTTCCCCTGGCCTTAGCTGTCATTATATGTATAGTAAGGACAGGATGTATGTGAGACTCGGAAGCTCACCCTAGGTGTTGACTTCATCATTACGGGATTCAGTTTTAGACTGCTTAATGGTATAAGATGTCTAAATGCGTATTATTTCATTGTTTATTTACGTAATAATTTACTAAACCAAGTGGCTAATTTGCTGCATTACAAGGCGGACTAAGAGCACATAATAAAAAAAATGATGGTGTATACCAAACTGTTAAAGTGGAGGGACTTTGGTGGTTTCCCTACACCTTCGGCCAAGGTTGCCAACACCTAGAGTACTGATAATGAGCTGTCAGGATGAGGACCACATGGGGGAGAGAGAGAGAGGAATGCAGGGATAGAAATTAATGAAAAGGGAGATAATGAATAAGCTCATGTCCTTAACAGTTCAGGCAATTCTATTTAACTGAGAGAAGGGCAAAGTAAAAAAAAAAGAGAAAAAAGAAAGGAAATAAGGCTTTATATCGAATGACAGGATGGGACACTGGTATTGTATGGTCACACCCAAGTACAGTTGTGAGTCAGCTAGTGTTTTCACTTATACTGATTATTCATTGTATTGTTATAGAGCATTATAGCTGTCATGCTAATTATAACCCTTCACACACCAATACACACTAGCTGTATGTAAGTAAAGAATGAATCATGATGATTCATGCTGTTATAGAAAAGTATTCATCTGTGAAGTGCTGTTGAACCTTCCTTTTCTCTTGTCAAAACCTTGTGGGGTCATTAATTTGGCAATGTTGGTATTACATTGTTTTTGACAGTTATAATTACTTCAATAAAATGATGTCAGAACAACATTGACCCAATTGTGCCAAAACTGCTTGCAAAACAATTTTTATACCAATTTGATGGCTGAGTAGGACTCGAAGTCTTCAGAGAGGCCATGATGCCAAGTTGGGCATGCCAGAATTTAGCTCCTTCGGTTTTCCCCATACGGAGCACCTTTTAACCTTTTACACTTACCACGTGCTTAGATTGGGGTAGAGTTTGACCAAGTATTTTTTTTTCTTGCACTGCCAGTTTTACATGGACAGCTTGGCAGATCCTAAGAGAAGGGAGCGGCAGTGGATTTGGTACGTTTCTGGGCCCAACTCCCAGGCAAGTAATGGGAAGGGTGGTTTCTGTAAAGGGTGGTTCCTGTAAAAAGGTATGACTCTCCCCAAGGGATTTTTTTAGAGGTGGCTATACCTGAACCAACAGCCGTTGAGTGAGCAGGAGTGACAGACCACATTTTTGCTTATCGTGGGGCTGACAGAGTGCTGCCAGCAGGAAAGTCTGATAGCACAGGGCCCTACAAGGGGGCAGAAAGCGCAGAGCCCCAGGAGGAGGCCGAGAATACAGAACCCATAAGTGGAAGCCAAGAGCACAGCTCATCTCCAAGCGATGCTGCCTACTCAGGTACCTACACAGGCACCCTGTGGAGGTCAGTGAAATGGCCCCTCTCCAGATATGAATCATGTTTTGTTCTGTGCTATCAGATGCCTTAATCATGTCCTGTTCCATTCTATGCTCTGCCTAAACCGTCCACTGTTCTACCTGTGCCAGCTAAGCCCAGCAGTATTATTTTCCTATGTCGAAGATGCTCTGCTGGTCCCATTGGCTGGCTTTGTGAACAATGTGCTTCCACCATTGCCCAGCTTTAGGGACACATTGCTGTTCCCATCACCTGACTTCAGGGACAACTTGCAGCTGCTGCCACTTGGCTTTGGGTACACCATGCTGCTGCCACCGTCTGGCATTGAGGATGTTGTGTCCATGCAGAGTGCCAATGACAAGATCCAGCTCTGTACCAAGCTTCAACCAAGAGCCTGTGTCAAGATCCAGCTCTGTGCCAGCTCAAACCCAATGCCCATACCATGATCCAACATTGTGCCCAGCTTAGACCCATTGCCTAGGCCCAGCTCTGTGCCCATGCCAAGCTGCAGCTCCTATCTGTGCCAAGTCCTGGCCAGTTGTGGCTTAATGTCAAGGCTCTAAATTACTGACAGTGAAGTCGGCGGTTCGAATCCCAGTTCTGCCAGGATGCTGCCCTGTCTGCTCCAGGGGTGCTGTATAACAACTGACTCTGCAATCTGTCCCCATCCTACTAACAAGAACCTGGGATACGTGAAGAATAAAGAATTTCACTGTGCAGTAATATTTATATGTGACGAATAAAGGCTGAACGTAACACGCAACCAATACAAAGACAATCAGTAGTTTCTGAAACATTTGTAAATGCAGCAGAAATTTTTACAATGGGTTAGCACTTGCGGCCCAACGGAACCTTCATCCAATCACCGGGCTAAAAAGAACTTTATCTAACAACATAACTAGCAATCTAGCAATCTTTAATCACACTTATTTATAGTACAGTAGTTACAGTAGGGTATTCATTCATCTTCAGTATGCGTCAGGGTCATGGTGGACCACTGGCTTGGACATGCACATTCACACCTAAAGTCAAGTTAACATAACCAGTCCACCTACAGTACTTCTGTGTTTTTTTGGGAGGTGCGAAGCAGGAGGACAGATCGATTTCTCCCAAGTCAATGAGCTTAACCTTAAAATCGTTCTCTTCAGGATAACAGCAGAGGTGGTGTGTTTGTTGTTTAACCCAATGACTCACTTGCCTTTTCATATCTGTAGGTGGAGAGTGACATTGTTGCTGCCTCAGTCTTCTGTCTGTAGGATTTTGGTTCTTATAGATTTAGAGTGCAGTGTGTGGGTTATCGGGTGGCTTCAGATAATCACGGGTTTGGGTTCAGAAAGAGGAAGAAAGTGTGTGAAAGAGATACAGAGGGAGAGCGATAAAAATGGAACGCTATAGAAACAAAGAATGAACCTGGGAAGTTTATGATCGAACCTGTATGCCGGTCCACTGAGATAGCTTTGAGCTCTTTAACAAATCTAGTATGTGTTTGTGATGTCAGTTTTTTTGGAAAAAAAAAAAAAAAATCTCCATTTTCACTTCTCTTCAGGCAGCCATCGCCTTCTGTGACCTTTTTGAACAAATGGAGTAAGTGAGACGAAGAAAAAAGAAAATGTAGTCCTAAAACTGTGTCAGTAGCACTTTACTTGGTCTGACTCAGGGCTATAGCTTCGGTACGTTCAGTGAACACAGATTGGAATGTTCTGGAATTACTATTCATCTGTATCATTCAATTCAGTATTTTTTTTGCCACAATGCACTTTGATCACTCTCGTTATTCCACTTCTTTCTCAAATATCTGTGCTGCAGCATTGTTTAATATTCTGACTGAAAGGAGAAATTGATTTGTATAAAAGCATAATAAGTTCTTTTATCATATAAGCATTTTATCCACCTCTTCCATGCATTTTTTCTTTTAATACTCTGTTGTCTATGAGCAGGCTCAGGTGTCTTGCCTCTAATTTACGTTATATTTCACACCGTGGCGGCACAGTGGTGCAATGGTTAGCACTATGGCCTTGCACCTCCAGAGTCGAGGGTTCGCTTCTCGCCTTGGGTCTGTGCATGGAGTTTGCATGTTCTCCCCTTGCTTGGTGGGTTTTCTCCAGGTACTCCGGTTTCCTCCCAAAGACCTGCAGGTTAGGTTAACTGGTGTTCCCAAATTGCCTGTAGTGTGTGATTAAGTGTGTGCCCTGTGATGGATTGCCACCCTTTCCAGGGTGTACCCCGCCTCATACCCCAGGGATAGGCTCTAGGCCCCTTTCATCTCTGATTGACGAGTAAGTACTTTTGCAACAGTGTGAATTGTGACCACTTCGTTTTGTGGTTTTCCTAAAGTGTAAAAGTTCAAAGCTTCTACACGAAGGTTTTGAACCATTTTTTTCTCCACGGTTTATAAAAAAACATATGTGCCAGTGGAAAATACCCTGCCAAAATGCATAAAAGTCTATTTAACACGTTTTGTTTTAAATGCATTCAGATTAAACATGTGAAAAGGTGTGAGCCAACGTAAATGTTCCTAACAGCTAAAAAAAATATTATAAAGTTCCAATGCTATACACTCTGTTAGCTCGCTAACATCATGCAATTTAATACAACCCTGGCTCAGATAAAGTGCTTCCTGAATATGTGAATGAATGGAATAATGAATTTTGTTCTGGCTTTAAGAAGATAATGAAGTCTCAGCGTCGGTGTGTTTTAATGAGTCTAATTAACTTTAGTTCATGGATCAGTCGAGCGAGTGTCACACTGACGTTCCTCTTTGTTTTTACACGACATGCTTTTGTTTGCATTTCCACCAGCTTTTACATCTATATTACTCCTGTCTCCACCCTGCCCTGGGATTGTCCTGTTACTTGATTGTGGCCACCTGTTCTGTGTTTTATCATTATTTAGTTGGTCTATGAAGACTTTCTTTGTTTTATTTCCAAGTCTCACTAAAAGTGAGAAAAAAAAGCTAAGCTATCGCTAGTTAATTGTTCAACTTTTTTTTCCCCCATAGCTTTGTGTTTCGGATTAAACTTGATCAACTCCTGCTATCTTCACCATGATTAGAGTCGTGATCGCTTATCTGTTCATTACTCCACTAAGTTTCTCCCGGGGTGTTCTCATTCTAATATCTTGTTTAAATGCACGAGGAACATTTTCAAGTAACGTCTATATTTTAAAAAAGGAACCTTAATGAAAATGCAAGATAAAAAAAAAAAAGATAAATATTCCATTTCTTTTTTATAGAAAACATAATAAAGCATATGGATAATAATGATATGCAGTAAATGGTAACAAAAACAGAATTTTCTAATTAATGAGGCACGATGTCGGTTCTGTTCTCTCTGAAATTGGCTGGTCGTCCTTTGATTGATGATCTTGTTGCACACTTTGGGATATTGAGCATGACGGAATTTAATAAACATTCAAAATGGAAATGTATGTAAAAAAAATAATATCAATCATTGAAATTTACCATCCTATAGCATAAACTAAAAATGATCTATGTGGTAGTCACAATAACAGAATAGCGTGTGGATTAAGTGTGAGTTGTGGCCCTGTAGTGGCTTAGTGATGCTTAGATCACCTTGCACATCCAGGGTCTGGGTTCGATTCCCACCTTGGGATCTGTGTAAATGGAGTTCAAATGTTTTCCTTGTGATTCGTGAGTTTCCTTACACCATCCAAAGACATGCAGATTTAATTGCCGTTCACAAATTGCCCATAATGTGTGAATGTTGACCAGAGAAATAAATACAGTAGTCGACATTGGCCTTCACAGTCCCTAGTTGGATTACAGAGGTCCTTTGATGGATGGATGGATGGATGGATGGATGGATGGATGGATGAAGCAAAGAATGAACCTGAAATTCAGAAAGAGCAACCTCCTAAGTTATATGTAGTGCACACATTCGTCACACAGTCTGAATGTTTTTTGCATGTGAAGCAATATCAAAGAAATATTATGCCAATATGAGCTAATATGATCTGTGGATTAAGATTCTAATAGAGCTGAAATAATGAGTTGGCCTTAACTGTGAGTCGTACATGGTTTGAGCGAGTGAGCATGATGGTGATCCTGTTGAACTGTGTGACCCTGGGAATGTACCAACCGTGCGAGAACATCGACTGCTCCTCGCAACGCTGTCAGATCTTGCAGGTAAGAAATCCTTTACCTTCTTGTAAACTCTTGTAAAACAATCAATATGATGCCTGATGAGTATTTTCTTTTAACTGTACATCTTAAACTGTTTCATCTCTTTAAATTAAAGTTAATAAGAATGCATCACATTGTGTTATAAAGAAATCCTTAATATTGATCCCTTTCTCAACAATCAGACTTGAGAATTTAACAGCAATGTGGTATGGAATTCATTACGGTACATTTGATTGAATATATTGTTACTGTAAAGGTGTTTTTTGTCACTTGTACACATTACTAGTATCCAAAAACTAAAAATCCCTAAAGAATACTCTAGTATGAGGCTTAAAATCTGTTAGGATTGTACCGGGGGGTGCAAACATTTCTATGGCTTTTACACAGTGGGTACGGAAATTATTCAGACCCCCTTAAATTTTTCACTCTTTGTTATATTGCAGCTATTTGCTAAAATCATTAAAGGTTCATTTTTTCCCTCATTAATGTACACACAGCAACCCATATTGACAGACAGACACAGAATTGTTGATTGTTGAATCATTTTTGCAGCCTTTACTGTGACACTCATATATTTAACTCAGGTGCTGTCCATTTCTTCTGATCATCCTTGAGATGGTTCTACACATTTATTTGGGTCCAGCTGTGTTTGATTATACTGATTGGACTTGATTAGGAAAGCCACACACCTGTCTATATAAGACCTTACAGTTCACAATGCATGTCAGAGCAAATGAGAATCATGAGGTCAAAGGAACTGCCTGAAGAGCTCAGGGACAGAATTGTGGCAAGGCACAGATCTGGCCAAGGTTACAAAAATGTTTTTGCTGCACTTAAGGTTCCTAAGAGCACAGTGGCCTCCATAATCCTTAAATGGAAGACGTTTGGGACGACCAGAACCCTTCCTAGAGCTGGCCGTCTGGCCAAACTGAGCTATCGGGGAGGAGAGCCTTGGTGAGAGAGGTAAAGAAGAACCCAAAGGTCACTGTGGTTGAACTCCAGAGATGCAGTCGGGAGATGTAAGAAAGTTGTAGAAGGTCAACCATCACTGCAGCCCTCCACCAGTCAGGACTTCATGGCATGGTCTGACCAAAGCCACTCCTCAGTGCAAGACACATAAAGTTTGCTAAAAAACCTGAAGGACTACAGGATGGTAGTCCTTGTGTGGAGAAAACCAGGCACTGCTCATCATCTGTCCAATACTGTCCCAACAGTGAAGCATGGTGGTGGCAGCCTCTTGCTGTGGGGGGTGTTTTTCAGCTGCAGGGACAAGACGACTGGTTGCAATCGAGGGTGTTTAGGACCTCAGACTGGGCCAAAGGTTTTCCTTCCAACAAGGCAATGACCCTAAGCACACAGCTAAAATAACGAAGGAGTGGCTTCACAACAACTCCGTGACTGTTCTTAAATGGCCCAGCCAGAGCCCTGACCTAAACCTAATTAAGCAACTCTGGAGAGACCTAAAAATGGCTGTCCACCAACGTTTACCATCCAACCTGACAGAACTGGAGATGATCTGCAAAAAGGAATGGCAGAGGATCCCCAAATCCAGGTGTGAAAAACTTGTTGCATCTTTCCTAAAAAGACTCAGGGCTGTATTAGATTAAAGGGGTGCTTCTACTAAATACTGAGCAAAGGTCTGAATACTTGGGGTGCTGTGAGTACATTAATAAGAAAAAAATTAACTTAAATGATTTTGGCAAATGGCTGCAATATAACAAAGAGTGAACATTTTAAGGGGGTCTAAAGACTTTTCCGTACCCACTGTAAGTCCTGAAGATGTCTGCAGCAGGTCTCTAGTTTGTATGGTTCTGATAAAGGTTTGTAGTCATTACTGTGTCAAGCTAAGAATATGTCTCCCCTGTTAAGCCACCTCACCTACAGTATGTCAGCACCTTAATTTTTGACCATGGGTACAAAAACTAGACAAGTATAAGAGTTAGTTTACATTTATCCAAATTAGTAATTATACAGTTAACTTACACATGGGCATACAAAAAAAATTTAGTTTAATTTAGAACAACAAATGTCTTGGTAAGACATAAGACATTTAAGTATTTTCTTTCTTTTGTTTCGTCATTTTGAAGACATCAGTTCCACAAAGAGATTAAAGCCCAAATCTAAGCACACACATACACACACACACACACACACACACACAAAGGATACCTTTCCACTCAAGCCTTTGGTGTTATCTGTAGCTGCATCACTTGTGCTTTAACCCCAGGCTGCTGATGTCTGTCATAATTCGATCAAACAGAACTCCACTTGAGCTGCTCTTCTTGCTGCTGGGTGTAGAAAATATCTCTTCCCATCTCTCTTAAATACTTTTATCCAGTCAAGGCAATGCAGTTAGACAGATTTGTAAGGATTTGACAGAAGTCCAAATCTAACAAGCCCTTCTGCTTTGGCTCATGCAGGCTTTGATATAGCAATGGTTCCTCTTGTGGGATGCAATTATGTGAAAGGAACACTTAAACTAAATGAGTGTGCAAACTCTTTAAATCCTACTTTTGTCTTAGCTTGAAATAATTCCGACCAATCATAGCTAAAACCATAGACACCTTTGACCAGGCCAGACCAGTACTGTAAATACTGATAGTTACCTACTGTACTGTAGCAGGGGAGATACCACGGTCAAGAAGGATAGGTTCACCCAGGTCTAGGATCAGCCATTGCCCTCTTGGTTGTGCTAAGCCCTGCCAATTACCCCAGTGTGGAAATGTCAACTCCATCATTTCTGGTTCTGGAAGACTGCATTTGTGCTATTTTCTGATTATTCTTTGTGCCAGTGGTACAGTAGCTCAAATGTTTAAGCTCTGGGTTACTGTTCGAAAGGACAGAGGTTCAAGCCCCAGCACTGCCAAACTATCACTGTTCGGCCAATGAGCAAGGCCTATAACACTATCTGTCCAGGGGTGCTGTGTCCTGGCTGAGCATACTGTATGACCTGAGCTTCCCAACAGGGATATTTTATAAGAGAATTTACCTTTGCTGTACAGGACGATAATCCCTTTGACTCCCAACTGCAGTTTGACCAATGTCTTACATTGTGCAGAAGGTCTAACAATCCCATCCTAATCATTCTTGAACACTCTTCCTCATGGTTTTTTTCTCCCACAGACAAGTGAGGTCCACTTCAACAAAATGTTTATTCTCACTCCTCTTAACCAAAGGTACACAAAGTTTGACAAATCCTACCTGCTTCATAAAAAAGTAAGCCAATCCTGTTCGCTCAAACAATTCTGAACATACTTGGCCACTCCCAAAGAAAATCTGAGCGATCTCAGCTATACCCGTGGAAAGTTCACAGAAAGTTAGATCATTCCTGGTCACTCTCAGCTACTATACAGTACACCTTTTAAATATACTGGGCCACTCCAACAAAATGTTTTAGCAATTCCAGCCCGTCCCGCTATAAGTGTAACTAATGCTGTCCCCTCCCAATGAAAGTTTTATCAATTGTCCCATTTCTGCAGACAGACTTTACCGGTTCTACCAGTTCAGAACCACTTCCACTCCAGAACACATACTTGTCCAATCGCGCTGATACAGTACTACAGACACTTTAACCTACTTCTCTAGAAAATTAACCAATCCTGCTTTCATCTGCAGAAAGTTTGACCACCCCCGAATTCTTACAGAAACTTAAATCAGACATAACAAATGACTCAAATACAGACGCAACAGGGTGGGTGAGGGGCAGTGGTAGCTCAGAGGGCTAAAGCACTGAGTTACTGATCAGAAGATCGGCGGTTCGATCCCCAGCTCCACTGCCAAAGTTGCCACTGTTGGGCCCTTGAGCAAGGCCCTTAACCCCTTTCTGCTCCAGGGGCTGTAGTATGGCTGATCCTGTGCTTTGACCCCAGTTATGCGATTAAAGAATTTTACTGTGCTGTAATTTATATGTGACAAATAACTCTAATGCTGTAACGTAATTAACAAATTACTCTAATTACAAACTACTCCTGATATTCTTAAACTGCCATTCCCCCAATATAAACAAGCACCAAACACTCCATCACATACAATATATTCTCATTTTATTAAATATCAAATTTAAAGAATATGCAATGAGATTCTAGGCCCAATGCAATATGTCTAACTTGAATTTGGACAATGGTTCCTCATGCTGAAATCGAACACATCACTTTTGTAATGCACAGTTGAGAATGCGGCAGCTCCTGATGTTGTGCTGTTCTGCTTCGATGCTGCTTTGAGTCTGCAAGCCTCTACTGAGAACACCCAAAGCCCCGACGTGATCATTTATACACATAGCCAATGCCCTGTGCAATCAGAACCCACATAAACAAATGCCAATACACTACATTCACAAAGGAAATAATTGCTTGGACATGAATTCCCCAATAAAGAAGACACTTTAACTTATCTCACTCACACACACACACACACATATATATACACACACATGTATGCAGCTGTACAGATTGAAGACTGGTAATGTCACAGGAACTCCCATACCAATCTGTCCATTAGCACTTCCTTTCTTCAGACATGTTTCTTTACTTAGCTAGATAGTATGTGCAGGTGTCTGCAGGATAACATTCTCTCAAACCTTTGAGGTGATGTAACACGAGAGTTTGAGTGGGAAGATATTTTATCCAGGCTCTTTCAAGCACCTTGAGCCAAATCCCTGATCCGGGTCAAAAGACAGGCAGGCTTTACTTTAAATCTGCCCACAAATGAGGCGAGCTCAATCAATTTGCATATGGATGAAACCATGGGAGCTTCCTAGCAGCAGTTCATGAAGAGAGAACAACAATTAAAGAGTATATATACAAAACCAAGACTAATAATTAATAAATTGGGTCAACAATTATCGAGGAACTCATCAGGGCCTGGTTCCAAAGCAAAATGTTTTACAGGGAATACTGTACTAGTACTAATAATAATCTATATGATTAACAGGGCATGCATCTCTTATACTGTACAGAACCTATTTTCAGTCTTATAAGAGCCTTAGACCGAGCACAGAATAAGGTTCACAATAATGTAGCTTTTCTATTTTTATCACCGAATTTCCTTGTGCTTCGTGGGTTCCCCCCTATGTATTCCAGTTTCTTACCTACGCTCAGTAGGTTGATTAGGTGTTGGAACGGGCTGGCATCCCGTCGAGGGTGTACCCTGTGTGTGCCCTAAGTTCCCCTGGATATATCCCTGTGGTAGCAGTAGTAGGGGTTAGGATGGTAATGAAAACTTTTGTCTGACATTGTAGTTGTAAATACTGATAGTTTTACTTCCTAATTAAAATTGGCCTAGCGATTCTCATTAAAGATTTACGTATTAGGATCTAATGGTTTCTATTAAACAAGCTTTATTAGGTTATAATGGTTCCTAATGCTTGGGAAAACACATTTTGTTTTTGTCACTAGGAATTAATCTAGTGTGCTTCTTTTTGCCAAAAATCTCATTCCGGCCAGTTGGATCTTGGATCCTGTTGAGGGGTGAAGTGGGTTGAGGTTGTGGTGGGCATTTCAGACCTTGCCACAAACACTGCTTGACCTTGTAGTTGATGACTGGTCTATACAGTACATGGATCATTTTCCTTAAAAGTGTCCTGGTCAGGGGTCATTCTCTACCCCTCTTGGCTGTCTATGGGGTTATGATTTGGTAGGCGTATTCATAGAGAGCATGGGGGTTTGCTTACAGAAGATGCAGGTGAGGTTTACTGTACATGTACCATTTGGAAAACGCCCTACATCTCTTTACACTTTTAAGCAATTGCGGATTAATGCCCTTTTTTAAAAGTGCAACAGTGGCAACCTAAGTTTAAAAGTGTAAACCTGAGACTTACAGATTACTAGTCTAATGTCTTAAACAACTAAGCTACACCTGCTCTAGTGGTAGGTTCCTTCCACTTTATGGACTTTATCTTTCTGAACAGTGTGTGGCTCAGAAATAATATAATCATATAATATGATGGCTATCAGGAGTTTTGATGCAGTCAAAAGTAGCATATATGGGGGAATTCCAATGATACCAGAGCAATCTGTTTTTGGAAATCTGGGTAGCAAATTTGGCCTTTGGAGGGATGGGATACTCTGTCTCTGCTGTTAGTCAGTGTGACACGGGTCAGTTAATGATATCTGTAAGGTCACGATTATATTAGAAGTAAAAGAAGAAGTTGATGATGATTGATTGCTCAGGAGCTCCTTCTTGGTAGCTTGGTGATGCTGGGGTGTGAACCCCCAATATTCCGATCAGTAAGCCAGAGCATTAGCAGTTTGAAGCACCATTGATCACTGGCTGCAGAGCTGGCTGTTGTGAACTGGGAGTTAGGAATTAAATGGTGTGGAATATACAGTGGAATGGAGAATTTTGGTAGATGAGGCCGTTTGAAGTCTATTTGTTTTATCCACAATTCCCAGGAAGCTTACATCAGTCTATGAAATAATGTGAGCAAATAAACATAATAGGTATGATAGATATAAATCCTAAAACGCCATCCTTGCTGACACAAAAGCAGAGGAAAAAACGGGAAATTCTGTAAAAGCTTTTCATGTACTCCTTTTATCATGGCTTCATGTCTTCCTATAAAACTACATGCAGTAAATTAAACAGCCTGAAATGTTCACTTAAATGTTTCGGGCAGCAGGTGGTAAAAACAAAAAAGCTTTAATAGCTCTGCCTTTTGTTACTTCTCTCGTGAGACAAGTTGACCGCTCGGCCCTGCCTCTCATCTAATCGTTCCAGCTAATTCTTACTAATCAGCTATTGATGCCTTTCATAAAGAAATGTCACATTACTTAGTCTGTCAATGACCGCCTCTCGAGCTATTATCCACAGCTAATTTCAAATCAGCGTCCTGCCTGGGGAATTTTCAAAATTCCTTACATATTCAGATCTGGTAATTAAACAGTAATTTATAATGAATAAGACAGTTGTTAGTTGACAGATGCTGATGTCAGAGATACATTGCAGTCACGTCTGAATTTGATTAAAATTCTCCCGAAGCACATGTTCTGCCGCTATCTTGCTCACACACAAATACACACAAACAACCAGATCCATGGAGCATACAAGTGGCCTAATGCCAATCGCTTTGGAAAGAACAAATAATCTCTTTTACATGATATGTAAGAGCGGAGATTTCTTGATCTGCCTGTTGTTTTTAATTAACTCCTTGTTTTGATGTGTTCTTATGTGTGAGCGCGTTTACACGCTATTAATTATTCCAACGGTTTTACATGCTGGTTTTAATATGAAACATGAATATCAAAATCACTTCCCTTATAATCTCAAAAGTTTGATGTCAATAACACTTTCTGCTTTTTTTGGTTTAAAAGTACATTAAATTCAACTCTCCTGTCTTGTTCGTTCTGTCTCCCAGGCTTTTGACGCAATTATTTATATCTTCTTTGCCGTGGAGATGGTGGTGAAGATGGTGGCTCTCGGCATCTTCGGTCGCCGCTGTTACCTTGGCGACACGTGGAACCGACTCGACTTCTTCATCGTCATGGCAGGGTAAGTGTGGGCGGGGTTAACCGAAGCCAACCTGTGTTAAACTGGCTTTTATCAAGAATGTGAAGCAAAGTTTGCATTATAAGGTTCACCATGAAACACATTTAGGATAATCTAAATACAGAATTATATAAGAAAAATATTCAGTTATTTTAAATTCTGATTTATACAACAGAAAAATAAAATGCTGTGTGATGTCTGTCGAGAGTTTTCTTTGTGGTGTGTCAGGCTGCGTGTGCAGAGGTGAGCTTACGTACCTAATGGAGCTGTCTTCATCAAGACACAGATTTAAACGAAGGGCATAACGGATATGACGAGAAGAGAAGTAACATGAGTCCAGCTTAGGATTTGCTCAAGGACTGCCAGTTGATACTGATTACTGATCTCGTAATTGATGCACTGACATTTTTCAAAAACCTTTGTCTGAACAACCAAAATGCATGATTTAAGATTAAACACATAAACCTGCAAAATTTCATCTAAAATTTGTGTTTTTATGTATCTCTTTATGGCTGCTGATCAGGTTCCTGTCTGAAAAAATAATAAAATAATAATAGGGATATTGATAATGACAAGTAAATGAGGCTTTGTCTTCTTATAACACCCTTATACAGAGAAGGCAGAATATGATACAGTACATGATGTACTGCTCCTGAAGCCACCACTCATGCAGTGCTTCTCATTTTTCCTTTTAGCACCTTTGGACCTGTTAGTGTTTTTTAAGGCCCCAAATGCATGCTGTTAAGCAAGTGCATAATGTTGAGTTCTACAATGGGGGGTTAAGATCTTTACCCATGTAGGGGGTGCTCAAGGACATGCCACCCTGCTAAAAGTTTCTTTTTTTTTTTTTTTTTTTTGAAAATAGATTAGAGGAGTGGTTGCTTTGATCGGGGGGGAATGGTGGCTCAGGTGGTTAAAGTTCTAGAGTGTTGATTTGGGAATCTGAGGTTCCTCAATGGCTTTGGTGGTTACCACACCACATACAGTACTACCCAGCCACTGCATGCAGTGCTGGTCCTAAGCCCAGGAGAATTGTGTCAGGAAGGGCATCCAGTGTAAAACCTGTACCGACTTGTGTGCAGATCGGATGGTCCGCTGTTGCAAGCCCTTAACGGGAACAGCCAAAAAAAAGAGACATACCACTAGTGCCACTGAATAGCATAAAAATCATTCATTTTGGTTAAAAGCACCGAATTTGTACTCATAAAAGCACCTTTTTGTTCCAGTATTAGTAAATAGCACACGTCCTGTTGAGAAAACCACTCTTTCACAATTTGCGTCCTGGACTATAGGAAAAAGAACTCCATACGAATAATGTTCCAAATAAATGTCTAGACTTGACGAACTGAATCAACCTCAGATCATAAGACTGTCTCCAGAGATTTGTGCATTGGCCACTATGCATGATGGGTGCATCGATTCATTTGCTTTCCTTCCTACATTGATGCACCCCTGACTCTTTTCTAGGACCAATCTGACCTCAGGAGACCACATGCCCTTTGTTCATTGATCCAAAGTCTAATCTTTATGTTCTTTAGCAAACTGAATCCTTATTTTCTCCCTGATGAGTCTCACTTACAAGCGCTTTTCTTATGGACACGGCTTTTTTTTTAGTCCCTATCCTGTGAGTTCTCGTCACACTGTGTGTGATGCTCACTGTTAAACAAAGCTATAATTTGTACTGTCAATTTGGCATTTAAGTGACATGCTCATTCATTATTTTGTTTCAACCTCATTACTTCTGTGAAGGTACCTTCCAGGTTTTACTTTGACAGTTTTTACTTGTTGGACAGTTCCTAATCTAATTCCACAAACCATACAGTAGCTGTTCTCTTTGTTCAATAGAGGCCCTTCTGAAACGCCAGCATACTGTACAGGCAGGGTACATACAGTATCATATGGATAAAGCCTGAGTTTCCTTTAACAAACATGATTTTTTTTTTTTATATGAAAGAAGTCATTTTTTTACGTTTTATCTCCATGAAACACACTGTACATTTAGATACAAAAGGACAGAACTTGGGTATAAGAAGGTGTCCTTTTTTTTTCTTTTGAGAAAGAACGTCCGGGCTTCTTTTGGAGAGGTTCCCAGACGAACAGACTCGAACAAACAGAGTGATGTAGTAGCGTGGAAAAAAAAAAAGTTTCTTGAAACTTGGACTGCAGCCCGTATGTATACGTATCTCATTTAAACAGCAGTGCTGCCTGTAGATGTAACCAAAATGCAGTGCACTTCACTAAGTAACGCACATGCACCACGCTGCAGGCTGTTACAAAAGAGGATTAAGTTGAGATTTTTTTTTATTCTACCCTGAAGTTGAATTGAAATAAAGTTTAAAGCACTGCGGGTAAAAAAAAAAAAACAGGAATTGGTGTTCGGGCTTTTTTTGGTGTCATTGTTATGAGACGTCTGTGGGCTGCTTTGTCCTCTGTCCCTTGATGTGCCTGTGCTTGCTTACGCATGCCATTGTACCGGCCATCAGTGGAACTACTTTTACAGTAGCTGTGCCGTTGGAATTTGATGATTTCAACTGCTGATGAATTTGATGAAGGACTGCGAACAATGTTTCCACAGTTTGTTTTTTCTCCCCTGAAATTGTAAAGCAATAATGGGTTTGTGGAATATGGGTATAAAATTCTAAGTGGATCATCTGCGCCATGATACTGCATGAGCGATCGTTCGATAAGATGAGATGGCAGGCTACGTGTGTCTCTGAGGAAGCATGTGGTAGCCTTCACCCTTCCAGATTGGTAGCTGCAGGTGGTAATTGGCTACAACTATACTGGGCTGTAATTGAGCAGAAAAATAAGATGTGTTTCACTGTGATTGACATGGAAGAGCGAGAGTATACCATCCCTCCCATCCAGACAGCATGACCAACACTGTCATGGACTCCAAGGGAACAGTGGATATATATATAAACCCATGCAGCTACAAGGGGCGTTCAAGTCAAACCAGGACTTGTAAATGTACAGAATAACAAACTGTTATGAGAGTAAAACCTATAACCCCCTGCTACACTAATGCACTTATCCCAGTGTTTCACTAGTTCTTGGATACCATTAAATTAGAAAGTTTTCTCAGTACGAACTGCCTGGTTTATGTCTAAACCGCTGGCCTCCCAGGAACTCCCTTATTGGCAACAACGTGGACTTGGCCTCATAAGGAAGTCAGGACTGTACAGTGGATATGGCAATAACCTCCTGTAACATGCAAGTGGTGTTGGTGAATGATTTTGTTGTACAGTTTTCATAGACATGAAAATATGAGCTCCAGAAACACTGTGTGTGGATTTCGAGCAGTGATGATTAGCTTTTTGGTGACATACATAGTATAGAGTATAGCACAGATAATTCACACACACAGCAGCTCTGCAGCTTATCTGTTTATTTATATCCATTTCGTGTGTTTGTTAGCTAATGAGCAAATCTCGAATTTTTTTTTTTCCTTTCCCCTCACTCTGCCGGATGTCTTTTCTTTTTCCATGACCATTTCTGCACTGCTCTCTGTACTGAAGGTCATTACGTATGCAGGTGCACTTTACTGTACTTCCCACTGACAGCATGAATATCGGTTTTACTCTGACACACACACACACACACACACACACACACACACGTACGCACTTTACCCCTCAGTTCTGCGCATCACTTGTCATGTATGACAGCTCGGCTGAAAATTGGCACAGAAGTCAGTCCTGGAAAACTTTTCTGATGTTCAGCAAACTGATATTAGACACATGATGTACTGAAAGCAATTGCACAGTGACACAGTTGATGCTCTTTGTGTATGTACTTAAATTCGTATCGTGGTGATGGAGTTAATATTTGGGTCAGTGATTCCAGCAGCTGTCAGTAAAATATCTTCTTAAAGACTACAAAAAAAATAAAATAATAATAGACGTGGAACTCGAACATTCAACCGTTCAGGAAAAGAAATCTTTCAGGGCGCTCCTTAGGTCTCGATCATTCCTGGCATCCCTGCCGAGCTGAGAAACACACCACAAACCTGGGGAAATAAATAAGTAAGTAAATAAATAAATAAATAAATAGCAACAGAAACGAATACAGATTGTGGATGGAGGAAAGAATCCAGTGATTCTCATGATGATATCTGCATTGTCGCTGTTTTTCTGTTCATCCTGTGACAAGTCAGCGGTTGTCATAAAAAGTTTGAGGTGCAGAAATCACAAGAGGACATTGCTAGCACAAGTTCCACTTTTGTTTAACAGGGAAAAAAAAATAATTAGCACGCCTAAATACAAAGCATAACAGTCAGGATTTCCTATTAGCTCGTAAAAACAAAAGCTTTTCCTCTTTCTCACCACTGTCTGGTGATGTTCGAAATGAAATTAATGAGAAATCCAACTGCGACATGGCACAGTTTCACCGAGTTACAGGCAAAGACTCGGCTCTTCCAGTTAGTTAAGACTTAAGTGCTAGACTTTTGTGCTGCTAAAGTCTATAGTGGTTAGTGGGGTCTGTGTGCATGGAGTTTGCATGTTCTCCCCGTGCTTGGTGGGTTTCTTCAGGGTACTCCGGTTTCCTCCAAAGACATGCAGATTAGGCGTTCCCAAATTGCCCGTAGTGTATGAATACATATGTGAATGTTCACGAAAGTCCTACCATGGTTGTTAAAAGTGGAATAAATACAATGGTCACCATTGGCCTCCACATTTCCCAGTTAGACTGTAGAGGTTCTTAGATAAATGAATAGAAGGTAGATACTATGGCACTTTGGTGGTTATTGTAGTATGTACTATAATACTCCAGTGAACACAATGGTACTTATTGGGTACCACAATTGAGCAGGTAACTAACATAGTATGTTTGTATCATTATATTATATATTTGTACCAAATTTGATATGTTAGTACAGTTGTCCTGCGGCATACGAATTTAATCTGAGTTCTTAAGGCGTATTGCAAAACACATTTTCCCATTGGAAATAATGTAAATGCAGATAATCCATTCAAGCCACATGAAAAATCATACCAATATTACCAATTTCCAACACTGTAATCATTTTGTTGCATATAATAACAAATAATCAAAATATTTAAAAAAGACATAAATGAAGTAAAATATGAAATAAATAGACATTAAACCTTTCTTAACCATAATTTATCATTTCATTTGCGTTAAAAAATGCAAGAGAAACTAAAGCCTTTATATATATATATATATATATATATATATATATATATATATATATACAGTATAAGTATATATAAGTATTACCATTATGGTACATAATATGTATAACATATATTTTGTTCAGTACATATTCCATACTACCATACAGTACCAGAATACTTCTATAGTCCATGGTAGAACCATGCACAAACTATATGTACTGTAGGTCATGTACTGTTGTACCAAAGTATGTACCATGGTAGAACCATAATGCACTACATGTACTGTCAAAAACACCATGTTACTAAATTAAACCATGGTAAAAACATACCATACAGTATACGCTATCAATATTGCTGCCACTATACGCTATTGATACGGTATCAATATTGAATAAATAGCGTTACAGTTAACTAAATCAAATGTGATATAATGTTGTCAGTTTACTTTAGGACAAGTTAGCATTAGCATGAGTTAGCTACAGTAGCTACGCTGTGTTAAAAGTTTATTTTTACCCATATTATTAACCCATAAAGGTTTGGTTAAAATAGATCTCTGTGTATGGTGAGCAGTGATGGGGGACGTTAATTTTTAAAGTAATTACATTACAAAATTACTTTCATTAATAAGTAATCAGTTACATTACAGCGTTACTTTCTGATAAAAGTAACTAGTTAGAAAACTTTATTGCAGAAAATGGAAACTCCTTTGTGATTCCTCATGCGTGTTGTTTTAGTCAAGACCTTTATAAGTATACTTAGCAAAGAGATAAATGATGGATTGCCACACCATCAAGTGAAAGACTATTTGCTATCCTATTCCTCAATGCTTCAGGTGACTGACACAGCTTGATATGCTCCTCAGCTTGATATGTGTTCGTAAATGGCCCCATCTCAAATTACGTGAAAACACACACACGAGAGAGAGCAGACAGTCTATATTAGCTCCATGTGTGTTAGTGTGCAGGCGTAAATATGCGTCTCCGCCTGTGTCGGCGTGTCTGTGTGGGTGGATGATGTTGTCTACGCCTGCATGAAGCTCCTCTCGAGCAGCGTTTTCTTCTGGCAGGTTCTGAGCCGTGTTGTGTGAGCTGGCAGCGCGCACACTTAAGAGTGAGGACTGGAACAGATGGATGGATTTAATTGATATAAGGCTTCATGACGGTGCGTGCATGTGTTTATGAGTACAACTAAATATGCTTGGTGGAAAATAAAAAATAAACAGAAAGATACTGTCACACTTTGGACGTACACATAAGGATTCTCGTCTCTGGTTCTTAATATGCGAGTCGAGTCCTTTGAAACGTACACTCGTAGGATTTAGTGGATCTGAGAGGCTTCATCTAACACTCCCTGTTCATCATCATAACCTGTCAAGGCGATGCACAGATGACATTCTACACTTAAAGACTACCGGACTTTTTGAACTATTTTGTAATAATGTCCTTTTCAGCTCTGACTATTTACTTAGTATTTTTTTTCTTTTATTATCCTATAATAATAGATATTTAGCCTGTTGCTGCTTTTCTCAGAAATTCACAGGCATGACAAGACTAATATATATATTTTCCAGGACAAGGTGTTTCGCCATGCTTGTGAATTTCTGAGAAAAGCAGATATACCCCGATACTGTATATATATTTCTAACTGCATGGTGTATTTCTGCCCTAGGCTGCGTTTTTGCACGATAAGCTCCGACTCAACCGCGACCATGACTTTCATGATATAATCAATCAGAATAAATAAATAAATAAATAATAATTGAAAAAATGCACAGTTTATATAAGATTACAGCAAGTGCCGTAAGGGATAAAACGTTTTTAATATTCACCTTGAAGATGAGCGGCGCTATACAGTATCATAAAAAAAAGAACTGGAAAAATTCTCTGTGATGTTAGACATATGTTTTCAAAATGAGTGTTTTGAAACTTATTTGTAAGATCATCTTGGCAGGAGCTAAATCCCAGTCAATCCATTATTTAGCATTTGGGCTGCGCTGAGCGATCATGTCTTTGCTGTTGGTTTGAACACATGTACTTCAGTTGGAACTTCAGCTTAGGTAAAATGCTGTGGTGGCTAACCTTAAATTATATATCTACATTACTTTACATTTGATTGAATGGCATCATCCAGACCCTAATTATCGTCTCATGTCAACTCCTTCTTTTTTTTTTTTTTGCAGTAAGATAAACTACAGTACAATGATTCCAGTTAGCTGGGTATCTAAAGTGATGAAAAGCAGGCAAATAACTGCAATGCCGATGTCACTCAAATCAGTCACGACCCCCTAATTATGCATATTTTTATGGCTTAATTTAATTGTAACTGATGAGTTTTGTAGGCGGCATGGTGGTGTAGTGGTTAGCACTGTCTTGACTGCCTTGCACCTCCAGCGTCTGGGTTCGATTCCCAGTCAGGCTTGATTCCCGTCTCTGTGTGCATAGAGTTTGCATGTTCTCCCCGTGCTTGGATGGATTGGCACCCTGTCCAGGGTGTACCCCGCCTCGTGCCCTAAGTCTCCTGGGATAGGCTCCAGGTCCCCACGACCCTGAATACAGGATTAAGTGGTATAGACAGTGAGTGAGTGATGAGTTTTGTAAAAATTCACCTGTACAGTTGTCTTGGATGGAGAATCTATCTATGAAGTACAAAAGCGTTTTTTTGTAAACATGTTTATTTTTGTTGTAAATTTGGACATTATGGGGGTTGACTTACCTTTGGTACCAGTGTCCTAGGTCATTCAAGGAACTGCACATTTTGTACCTACAGTACTTCTTACAGCACTTCAGTTTGTGTTTCTAATTAGATTAGGGCTGTCAATATTAATGACTAAATGTTAATGCATGCAATAAATCTAGAAATCTTTACACATTCCTTTTTTTGTAATGCAAATTAATCATATGACCAGGTATAATAGGATGCCTGATGAAACATCACTAGGTGTGCTAAACAGCAGGTTTCATTATAAAAGGTTACTACTGTAGATGCAAGTTTGGATAAAACCAAAGTTGCTCAAGCTGCTATTCTTATTTATTACAAGAATACATGTAAATGTACAGTAAGATGTGGGAGTGGTGGTTCAGATGGCTAAGGCTTAAGGTTATTGATTTTTTGGACCTGAGCATCTGGGTTCGAGCCCAGCTGTCGGGGGATTGCCACACCCCATACTACACAGCCACTGCATGCAGAGGTGGTCCCATTCGAAAGATTTAAATTAAACAATTATTGTTCATGTTTGAGATATTATAAAACTGCATTTTCTTTTCCTTTAACCAGTTTTTCATGCATTTCTTTATTGCAACATTGCACATGTATAATAATACACAAATAAACCTGAATATTTAAAAATTGCGATTAATTTTAAATAATTGTGACTATGACTGTGACTAACTAGATTTATTTAAAAAAAAATCAATTGAAAGCACTAAATTAGATATTCAATATTCATGTATTTACTGTACAGTATATTATTGATTTAAAAAGGCTTTATGGTGATGCATTGATTGTTTGCAGTGTTTATTTGAAGTCTTAATTGTGAGCAATGCTGTGTGTGTGTGCATGGAATCTAATCTGGTTTGTATCGACTCACATGTACATACAGTACAGAGCATGTGTGCATTCTGTATTGTCTGTACACACTCTCACACAAAAAGTGAGTCTGCAGACTTCCTGTGTCTCTCTGATTGTCCTTTAACTGACTTTTACCTCGAGTGATATTGAAAGAACATTTCTTTAATGAGAACATATTCTCAGCACTACATCAATTTCAGTCTCATTTTACTTCATCTTGCTGCACTTAAATATGATCTCTCTCTCTCTCTCTCTCAGACACACAGCTTTTTATATAAACATCAGTGTCGACTTGCAACCTAATAAGCCCCTAAATTTACATATGTTTCTAGATTATACTGAGTGCACTTAGAATTAAAATATGTTTTAAGTATGAAATTAGAAACCTGGGTTTGAGGCTAGAGCAACTAAAAAAGACTTGAACAAGTACAGTACAGTATATCTGATAGCTGCTGTCAGAGCGATAAAAGATATTGAACATTTATTACTCATTATATTGCTGCGAGAGTTTTTTCCTCATTGCTTATTCCACCTCCCTTTCACACACATAAAATTAAGTTGGCGAAAGAGCATGCGGTTATCTCTGTAGCGGTTATGGATTAAGAACTTTGCTCAAGGGCAATGGCACTGGTATCTCTTCTGCTGCAGGCTCGCTCCCAACAACCCCTGCCAACTCTGGGATTTGATCTCGGAGTGTACGTCCCTCAGCTCTGGAACTGCTGTCTGTCAGCGCCACTTACACAGAGTGTTCCAGCCTGTAATGCTCTACTGGGTTCATGTCATGTTCACGCTGAATACAAAACACAGTAAACAGAAAAAAACAAAAAAAAAAAAAAAAATTTTTTTTGTCACTAAACAGTTCTGTTGTTGGTATATTGATTGAAAAAAAAAAGGGCGCTATTGACTTTTAGTTTTGTCTAAAAAATATTTTTTTTGAAGGGGGAAAAAAATACAGTAATAGCACACGAAAACTATGAAATCAAGTTGGCAACGCTGGTCATTCATCCCAATACTTTATCAACAAAATGTAGTTTAAGGAAACTTTGAGCTAAAGTTTGCTTAAAGTAAAGGAGGAAAAAGTTTCAAGCTATTAAGGATAACCCCTGGAGGGCACGCTGCGCCAATGAACTGTGTTTGGTTTTTAAACTTTTAAGTTGACATTATTCTGGACTTTATTAGCTAGAATGCGCTGCACCGTACTGTAGGCTGCAGTCAATTGTCCATAACCGAAACCTGGTACAGTTTGATTAACACTAAAAGCGCCGCGCCAGTGTCACCTACTAATAACGCGGTTCAGCGGTCATTTGACCGCCTATTGTTTTGAATGGGAAGCTGTTGCTGACACACAATGGTCGCTAGATGGCGCTTTCACCCAAAGCAAATAGTTTAGCTCCCAGATAAACTTGCACTTGGACAATCCGCCATTCATTCCCGTGTTGAGAATCAGCGGTATCTTTTTTCATATTCAGCTGAGAAAACCTACTACAGAGTCTCTAAGGGGACAAGGGAAAAGGGGAAAAACGGCAGAAAAAAAAAACAAGTCATGTTTGGAATTATAACCCAAAGTTTTTGGCATTACTTTTTTCTGTCGTTTTTTCTTCTCCTTTGTCCATCTAGGGGCTTCGTACTATAACAAAAAGGAAAGCTCTACTTAATTTTATATCGTATGGAGAAAATTGATTCGTTTTTTCATTCTATTTAAAACTTCTGAACGTCTCGGATGGAGCAGAAGCAGCGATTTAGTTCTGAACTCGCTTCCGTGAAATTATCGCTAAAACAATATTAAATTTGAATAAATCAGATCTACCACAGCAGATAATAAACTATGCTATGTACACAGTATATATACACACACACTGATCAGTAATAACAGTATGACCACCTGCCTAACACAGTATTGAGTATCCACCAGCTGGAGTTCTCTGACCCAGTTATTCAGCCATTTAAATTTGGCCCTTCTTACAGTAGCTATGTTTTCAATATCTGTATTTAAAACCTGTAAAACCTTTTTTTCCCTGAAGTTGATGTGTTGGAAGCAAAAACAAGCAAGGGTCAAAGCAACTCCAAAACTGCAGGTCTATATACAGTACAGTACACTAGGTCCTGAGTTTAATCTACAGTACCTTTCGTCTTGCATGCCATTTTTATTCTGTATAATGGGAGAAATAGATTAAAGATCCCAAATGGTGCTGTTTCTTGGTGCCCAGTTAAAGTTCCTGAAGGCCCTGTTAATCATGAGATGCTTCCTGAAAGCCCTGTTAACCTTCCTGAGAATTTAGTTATAGTTCCTGAGAGTCACATTTTAGTTCCTGAAAGCCCTGTTAAAAATGAGACGCTTCTTGAGTGCCCTGATAACCATAAGGTGCTTCTTGTTAGCCGTGTTAACACCGAGATACTTCCCATCAGCCATATTAGCAGTGATTTACCACTCGAGTGCACTCATGCATTTCCGGTCAGCCCTGCACTGCCTGAGCCACACCCTGCACCACCTGGCCCTGTATCAGCCAGATATGGCACCCTCTCCACCTACTGTATGCACTGAGGATGTACTGCTTTTCCTACTAGCTGGGTTGAAGGTCGGTGCACTCCTTCTACCACCTGACCATGAGGACATCGTGCTAACTCCTCCACCTTGGTTTCAGGACTTCACGCTACAGTAGCACCGACACCCTTATTCAATGACATTTAGCTTACTCCACCACCTGGATTCGAGGACATTCGATTTTACATCCGATGTTCAGTTTCAAGAACGATATGTTCGCTTCGCCACCTAGATTCTAAGACATAAGTGATCCATCACCTAGATTTAAAAACATTAATTTCCATCCCCACAACAAGCTAGCACCATCTTCGTACTCTTGGTCTTGTATTCATTTTGTTTAGTCCATAGCCATCGTGCCAAGCCCCCCACCCCTTGCCCCAATGACCTGCACTTTTGGAAATGTGAGAATTTTAAATACATTTTTAAAAATTTAGGTTATAATCATAAACACAGTCTCGCCCTATTTTTTTTCATAGAAATTGTGTTTTGAAGACGAAACCATGGGGGATAAAATCCTGTAAGCTTTTCATGCCTGGGAAAGTCAGCAAGGGCATGTTGAAAACAGTATTGAAATACAAACAGGGTACCCTGCTATAAGATCCGGCTGCTGCTGCTGCTTAGGAGCTGTTTCTTGAAATATTTACATGTGGCGTGCAACAAAACTACAGTAATTGCCTGATTAGCAAAAGTCGCAAGCCACAGCTCGTGAAGCATCTGTCAGCACAGTGGTTCACTCATCATCAGTCCAACCCCATCCCACCCCACCCCAGCCTGCAGAAGCACTGCATTGCACATCCCTACACTGAACGAAGGCAGAAAAGAAAGACAGCAGCAGTCTTCTCTCTACTGTGAGTTCCTGAAAACCTCCAGCAGTTCAAAGTCAGGCCTGAACCTCAAATCAAATATTTATGCCACCATTCAGAGGAAAAACAGCAGTCTAGCAGCCTGTGTTTGCCAGCACCTAGGTATATAAATGCAGCATCAAGGAACACACACAGATGGGAATGGACAGCGGGTCTCCTGGTGGTTTTGAGTGGCATATCGTGAACGCAATCTCAGAAGGCCTGCAGCAGGTCTAAGACAGCGGCCTCACCTGTCTGACTGAATTTACCTGGCGGCCGCACTTGCTTACACACTTGTCTTGAAAGCCTGGTCCCTAATGATGACTAGAGTTTATTGGGAATTGCTGTGAAATGTACCTTGTTATGGTTCAAATAGATGCCAGTTCCTCCGAGGCTTGTGTTGTACCTGAACTAGAACCTCTCTTCAAATCCATGGGCTTTGAGTTATTAGTTTCCTCTTGCTCCTGCTCCTTTTTGGTATAGAATGCTAAATTTGGTACCTTGCTCAAGGTGAAAATGGGCCTGATTCTAAAGATTAAAGATGCATTACACTGTCTTCAAAGGAATGCTGGGAATGGATCATACAGTATAATGTGCTGCGCGACGCAGAACTCGGTTATGATTTATGGCATGTCATGCAATATTAACTACATGACAAATGATGTGTATTTAACACAGTCTGTCCTTTTTAGTTTCATTTTTCTCTTTGTACCGACATACCGCTCTCATAAGCGAACAGAATTTCTTGACAGAAAAAACAAACCAGGTTACATGACCTCCACATATGCCGTGGAATCATGTGTTGGAAAACAGCTTACACTATAAGCTGCGTTTCAGTTACCCGTCTGTGGGCAGTTTCACACTTGAGTCAGCACTTAGGAGCTCTTCCGAGCTTGTACCAGTTACTTTCACATAAGCTACATTCACATTACAAGCCATGTTGTCCTATTCTGATTATTTGGTCAGATCGGATTTGCATGTCATGACGGTTCGCATCCATAATTACAATCAACTCTAATATGGATGCATCAGTCCTCTGAAATGACATGCATGTGCAAATTGATACATCTTTGCTCACATCATCATGGTCATGAGTCATGGCTTTGTGTCACCACTCAATCATTTCAAATAATAGATGCAATATGAGCAGGAACATTTTTGGGATTTTGCTCTGGAGGATGGCAAGCAGTAGGTCGGCTGTATTTGTTGAGGTCCAGAAGAAGGCAGAAGGGCAGATGCTTTGCTTTAGCCGTTTTAGCAGCTGTTGCTAGGATTGCTATTAATGCAATTGCAAAGGGAAAAAGTCACATAAATCTCGATCTGCCTGTTCTAAATATCCAATCTAGAAGTGGATACGAAAGTGACTTAGATCTCATGTGAAAAACATTCAGTTTGTGCATTCAGAAAGCCATAAAATCAGATCTATATCACATTAGATTTGGGTCTTTTTCTGGCTGTTAGTGGAGACACATTCATAAAAGGATTCATGAACTTAGTGGCTATTCCATACATCACTTTTGTGCACTTGATTACCAAATATCTTTTAGTCTAGTAATTTTTCATTTCCAAAAATTACCTTGTTTTGGCGGCATGTTGGCTTAGTGAATATAAAAATATTCTTTATATATTATTTTTATACTGTATATATAAAACACCAGGAAAGTGTGGACAAATCCGTTTGCCTCTGCCAGGAGGTTGGGGCTTGGCTATATTATATTTAGTGCTTTCAATAAGATAATGAGATAAAAACTATTTCAAATTTAAAAACAATAGGTTAAGGGTCTGGGGGCAAATCCCTCTTTACAGTATATCTGTGTGCATTGAGTTTGCATGTTCTTTGGTTGGGTTTTCTCCGGGTACTCACAGTCCAAGGGTTAGCAGATTTGCTGGATTGGCACCCCATTCAGGGTGTACCCCACCTTGTGCTCTAAATGTTTGTGCCTAAAACATGTACACTCTGATATGCTTTTCTGCTCATCATGGTTGCAAAGAGCTGCTGCAAAGTTCTTTATAGTTCTTTATGCTCTTGACATCACTTTGAACCGAGTTCAAACCAAAAACCGACCAACACAGACTATACACCACCAACGTGTGTATTTTGTATTGCCATTGAGTACATGTATGTGAGTATCATTGAATCTGTTTTGCTCTTCAGGGTTGTGGAATACTCTCTGGACCTTCAGAACATCAATTTAACAGCCATCAGGACAGTCAGGGTTCTGCGGCCGCTCAAAGCCATCAACAGAGTCCCGAGTAAGTTTTCTGATATATTCCTTATGGCTTTTGTTTTTTGTTTTTTATGTTATATACTGTAGCACTTTATGGATTTAAAGAAGCAATCAGTGTAATTATTGCTTACAGTAATTTGAAATTTCCACTCAAACTACTTTTCTTTGTTGTACCAATTATAATTCTCTCTTGCCACTGCTTGTTTTAAACTACATTTCCCATCAGCCTCACAGACTACAACCATGCCACATGCTCTAGCTCATCAGCATAATGCACAGCCCTTGATTATACACAGCTGTTTAATCAGCCTCATGGTATTGAAGGCTACACAGACTCTCATTCATTGCGAAGTCTTGCTCCTGGTGCATGCTAGTGCTGTTAATAAGCTTTTGTAGTATTGATTGATCACTATGTTTTGATTATATTTATTTTTCTTCTGATTTCTGGCATTGCTCCTTTTGATTTTAGTTAAGATGGGTTATGGTCAGGTTAGACAATAAAAATCCCTCCAGGCACCATTGTAAGGTCTGGTGGCAGGAAGAAAGGTGTTTCATGAATTCTAATAAACACCAGAAAAGTGTGGGCTAAATCCGTTTGCCTCTGCCAGGAGGTTGAGGCTTGGCTATTTCATATGTAGTGCTTTCAATAAGATAATGAGATATATAAAAAAATATTTTCAATTTAAAACAATTGGTTAAGCCCATAGTGGTTGGCACTGTCTCCTTGCACCACCAGGCATCTTGCTAGGGTCTGGGTATGATTCCTACGTCATGTCTGTGTGCATGGAGTTCACACGTTTTCCTTATAATTCGTGTTTCCTCCGGGTAGTCTGGTTTTCTCCCACAGTCCAAAGACATGCAGATTAGGCTAACACAAATTCTGAAAGTGCCTGTAGCAAGTGAATGAGCATGTGACTGCTACACTTGCTTTCTTTCTTTTTTTCTTTTTTGCATTTTTTTCTTGATTTTCTCCCTAATTTAGTGGTGGCCAATTCCTCCCCGTCACTAGGGGGCTCCCACATTAAAACTACTACTACCATTCAGCCGGGAGGGCCAAAGACTAAGTGTTTCCTCCGAACCGAGTGACGTTAGCCGACTGCATCTTTGCGAACTGCTTGCTCACGCACCATTAGGGGCGGAGTAACACACTCGGAGGAAAGCGCTAGCCGCTCCTTCCGAGTGCGCGAGCTCACCCCTGATTGGCTGTAAAGCCATGATTAATGTGGGAGTACCTCTCATCCCTCCCCTCTGAGAGAGCTTGGCCAATCAGCCCTCTCTAGGCCTGCGAATGTCTGTGATTGGCAAAAATGTTTTTTTCTGAAACACATTTTCTTTTGTGTTTTGGTCAACGTGAACTACCGTACTATCTCTAGCGTGCCGATATTCAAGTTTGCGCACCAATAATGTCTTGTGTAACGCCCACATGTAAAACACAGACACTCCTACCTCCGTAATAAACACAGAGATGTAAGTCCCATCCGAATATAATGACAGACGTCGTCTAAAAAAAATTCAGAACGTCGTTTGGAAAACTTGTCCCGTCCGAATAGGGCTTTAGACACATTCAAGAAGCCTTTGTCAATATATTGTTATTTTATTTACTTGTATATTAATCTACAGCACTTTAAAACCCTTCTCTCTATGCTAACATGCAGTGTGAACTTTTTCTTGCTCTACTGTACGTTATGGAAAATTTGTCAGTTATATGAAATAACGTGCTCTTCAATTACACAAGTGCTAACGATGCATGCAATTTTCACAAGCACAGGCACTCAAATTTCAAGGGTACTGTAATAAAAACATCAAATCTAAAGAGTAAAAGTAATGATATTTCCTGTTTAACTTGCAAAACAGATCGGTTTAATCACAACGAGACCTTGGAGTATGAGACCCGAGAGCCTCGTCAGTTAGACATGATTGCCCTTGACTTAATTTGCTCAAAGTCCCAAGGATGATTAGATAAGACCAACTAATCCTATTAATCACACATAATGTAGGTTTGGGTAATAAGGAGTTAATCAACCTGAGAGACTTATGCACCATTCTGTATCTTGGAAAAATAAACGTACAGTAGAACTATTTAGAGTACTCACCTGGAAACAGGAGAACTTTAAAAATGTAAACTTTCAGATTGAACTAAACTGCAAAATGAGATCTACTGTAACTAATTTGGAATTTTTGAGAAAAAAAAATATTTCAAACTAAGCAAGAAAACCTATTGTTCCATGTTCCATGTCACAAGGGCGTTAAAAATCATGAAACAATTGCAAAACACTATAATTTCACCTCCTACAGTTTGGTCCCAATGGATCAATCAGCCTGCAGTTGTGTATGCAATTTAGGATCAAAACTAGTGTTGGTTAAGTTTTAATTATAACTTAGAAAAGATATTAATATAGCTTCGAATATGATTTCGTAGCGAGGCATCTGGCAGCAAGTTGGAACAAGGAAAAGGTGTTAGGTTTTGTTCCTTTTAAAAACAATTTTAATTACAAAGTTTATTGAAGATCGTGAGAAACATTAAAAAACAACATACAGTACAAACTACAGTTTGATACGTCATCAGCCTCTTTCTCCTACCAATTTCAGTTTCACTTCTGTTTTTAATGACATCACATATCACACATTAGTACCGTAAATAGATGGGCTATAAAAGGTCTGATTGGTCATCAACCAACTACAGTACATCAGCTCCAAGAACTAGGAAGAGTAGAAGGCAATGATAAGAATCAGGAGAAGTAAGCATTTCATGTTTTTTTTTTTGTTTGTTTTTTGAAAAAGAGTGGACTGGAAAGTCGGCTTTAAAGGACCATGAAGTTTTGAGGGAAAGTGAGATCTATAGGTGCTGGTGATGCAACTCACAGGACTCCAACCAAAGCGTAGAGCAGAGGGAACTAAGAGGGAACATTTAGAGAAGTTAGAGTGTGTGGAAGTGCCAGATAAAAGCAGATGATGAGTTCAGGACAGGACAAGAAAAGACCAGGGAAAGGAAGCATTAGTTTTTTTTTTTTTTTTTTTTTTTTTTAGGGAACGTTGGACTGGAAATGCGGCTTTAAGAGGCCAGGAAGATGAGGGAGAATAAGACATACAGTAGGCGGTAATGCAACCTACAGTACAGGACTCCAACCGGCATAAAACAGTAAGAAAGAAGAAAAATAAGAACCAATGTACATGTATCTCTGTCCCATCCCAATTGGAGAACGGTGCATGGTGAACATAACCAGGCCATATGTGATGCTTCCTGCACACATCGTGGGTATTTCATTTCTCGTGTACACAAAGTAATTGCACATTTCCTCAGTCTCCTAGTATCGCCCGTCTGCTTAATTTTCTTTTAAAACTGTTATTTTAGTAAAAAATCAAAAAATAAATCATGACTCACGAATGCATCAGATTCAGTGTTAGTGGTTGTTTAAAGAAGAATATAGAGCAATTTCCAACAAACGTGTGTGCCTGCTGATAATAATTTTCCCAAAGTCCGGAAATGGTGTTTACTTCATTTCGCTGGCAAACGGTTGATCTATCTATAGAAATAAAAGCAATTTATATAGTAATAATACAAAAATAATAATAAAAACTAGCATTATATTAATAGATAATAATAGAAAAGTTCTCAGATTATATTAAGTTCCTGTTTTATTTTCTTATATTTAAACCATTAGATTTTTTTTTGTTCAATAGCATTAACCTGTGAATAAATACTGTATGCGTTCTTAATACTGCACTTATATGTATTTAATATAAACGTACCACGACACTTACATATAGATAATTGGATATCTACAGTAGCAATAAATTATAATAACCCTGCTCTGTTGTTGCTTATTTTTCTAAAAGGACATGCCCCATTGTTTTGTATTTATTGCTTCATTAAGCTTTATTAGTTTTAAAGTAAAGAAAAGTTTTCTCTTTACAAAAACATCCCTATCACAGTTCGGTCATGCTACTGTAGTGAGAGAGAAACTCAGAGTGACGGAAAGAAATAAGATGAGAGCACAGGAGATATCGCTAACGGATAAAATTAGTGCAGGATTATACTCTATATTACAGAGAGTGTTTAAGTGCGGAATATTGGAAGAGATCTTTTAGACACGCCAGCTATTATGATGCAATAAAGGAGCTTAAGGTTTTTTCTTCATTCATCACTTGAGTTTAATTAATGTCACACTCAGAAAGTTGCACCACTTGTTCTTCTCTTGCCTCCATTCTCTCGCTCACTACACATTTAAAGTGCATTCAATCCTAATAAACTGCTATTGTCGGAACAATAAATCTAATATAGCTAGCGTGCTTAAATTTGACGTTAATGCAAGCTGGAAAATGGGTACACAAGCAGGCATTAAGTATTCAGATCGATTACCTATGTTGCACCACGCACGCTTCTAAATCATTGCTACTACTAAATGATTACAGTGGGCATTTAGAGGGTGGGGGTTGAGAGGTGGGAATAATTGGAATAAATAACTTTTTAGGTGACCTACAGTACCACTAATCATTATTGGCATATGTACCCAAATAAGAAGCACTGGTTGTTTGAACCATGAGGCTTATATGGATCCAATGATTGTTTAGCTGCGACTGTACGTGAATTTTGGGAAAATAATATAAGAACAAAGTTTCACTAATTTATCAAACTTTTTAATTCAAATTGAATTAGTCACGGCACAGTGGCTTAGTAATTAGCACTGTCTCCTTGTACGTCCAGGGTTTCATTCCCGGCATGGTTCGATTCCTGTCTTTATGTGCATGAAGTTTGCATGTTCTCCCCATGCTTGGTGGTTTCCTCCAACAGCCCAAAGACATGCAGATAGACTAATTGCTGTTCCCAAATTGCCCATAATGTGTGTGCGCCCTGCAGTGGATTGGCACCCTGTCTAGTGTGTACCCAGCCATATGTCCTGAGTTTCCTTGGATAGCCTCCAGTCCCCCGACGACCCTCTTTATATAAAGGATTAAGTGGTAAGCCATTCCATTTCCTAACAATGAGCATTTACTGTAGATCGAGTTCTTGCATTGGTACATATCGGGTAGGGTTGGGTTGGGGATGTGCTGGAGGTTACCCCTGTGAAATTTAGGCACAAGGTGGAATCCCACAGAATGGAATACACATGCAAACACCCACTCATTTCCTGTGGGTGATTTCCAAACACCAATGCACGTCTTTAAACTGTGGGAGAAAACCGGAGTAATGGGAGGAGAACATGCAAACTCCACACACTCAGATCGGTTTCATCATTTCAGAAGACCTTCATCAGGGTACAACCCATAAAAAAACAAACAGAGCTTTGATTATAAAAAAATAAAAAAATAAATAAATAATCTACACTGTGATTATTAATGCATATTAATGGAAAAATTGCATACCTAATTTATGACATATAAAGTCTATAAAATCATTAATTGTTAAGGCAATACAGGTACTGTACCATGTAACATTTTGTATCATGTATCTAGTTTAACCCCATTTGTATTCTCGCTGTCTAATTAGTTTAATGGCTAAGCTTGTGTTTTAAGGTCATATTCACAGCATGCATGGTTATTTATTTTAATTGTAAACATTAGCGCACACGCATAATACAGTATATAGAGCCATCAGGGTCAGGGAAGCAATGATGAATCATAAAGTGAAATGAAATGTTTAATGCTAGGGTGTGTTATGTACTGCACTGTACTGCACTGTACTGTAGATGTTTCGCTTTTCAAAGAATGAGTCAGAATGGATATTCAGTGCGTACATAACGCATAATAACTTTTATTTGCTATTATAAACCATTTAAGAGGGAGGTATATTTGAGACTGTTTATACCAACGTTCAGGAAAAGTGAAAAAGAAAAAAGTGAAAAATATTTTGTACTTTATATTGATGTCATTTTATCATCAAAAGACAGGAAGCATTTCCAGCTAGCCATGTCATCCTGATGTTATACAACAAACGTTCCCTTTTTCCCACACTACTGCCTTCTTTTCTCAAAGTAACCAGATTGAGGGCTGAAAGTCATTCGCACGTTTAACACACAGGCTCCAGAAGCAGGTGGATGTAATTGCAATTGCTTATTCAAGAATGCAGATGGTAGAGATCAGATCACAAGCCGTCTGGTTCACTGAAGGCAACTAAAGAAAGAAGAGCCTCGGTAAATGGAATCGCGGCTTGTAGTTACAGCGGTCACATCTTGCAGTTACTCTGAAATCTCTCGAGGAGCGTATCTTTGTTCCATGACTCAAGTTCAGGCATATCTTTACTCCATGACTCAGGTTTAAATGACTTGATGGGAAAATTCTTTACATGATGACTCAAGTTCTGTAATGATGAAATGAATCCAGTGTATTGTACCTGCAAACTTACACAGGGATTAGTGACTTCATTTAACTCCCTCTTTTGACTTTGCTATTCATATATGCTAGACTCTTGAGTTTGGAGACATGAGTGTACGTTATGTTGGATTTGTATTATATTCATTAAATGAAGAGTTACAACTGTGACATTCTTTTTTCATATATACAGTGTAAACTCTTCCTACAGCACTCATTTAATTATCATTTATGTATCCTAAGTTAAAGAGTCATGTGTGTTTCATTCGTGTTTCATTTTTGAGTTATGTGAGTGTGATTCTTAAACCCTGAGTCATTTATATTTGATTCATTAAACACAGTCGTTTTTGTGATTAATTGTTGATTTCTTTTTCCTTTTTTTTTTTTATTATTATTATTTTTTTTAAAGAATTTCCTTGGACATACATATAACATTTTTACTGTATACGAGTAATCTAAATAGTTCCTACCACACTCATTTAGGAATATACTGTACTGTATATAAATTATTCCTATTACACTTTTTTAAAGATTCATTTATGGTCGAGTTAAAATTTATTTACGAGTTACTGTATGTGAGTATGATTCTTAAACACAGAGTCATTTGGATTTGCTTAATTGAACACAGAGTCATATTTGTGATTCATAAAAAACATACTTTTTTTAAAGATTGTTTTTTAGACATACAGTACAGTCATCCTTTTTAATATAAACCGTCTAAATTAATCCTACCAATCATTTGATCGTGATTCATTTATGGTATTGTAAAAGAGTCATGTGAATTATTCTTAAACACTGAATCATTTGTATTTGATTCATTGATTCATTGTACATAAATTCTTCCTATTGCAATTAAAAAAAAAGATGTATTCATGGTAGAGGTTAAAGTTATCTGAGTATGATTTTTAAACACTGAGTCATTTGGATTTGCTTCATTAAACAAGGAGTCATCTTTATAATCTATATTTGATTTTTATTTTCAACTTTTTGTACCTCAAAAAAATGTTTTGGTGTTTTGGACATACAGCTATCCTTTCAACATGAGCAGTGTAAATAATTCCTACTACACTCATTTATCATGGAGTAAAGAGTCATGGGAGAATCATTCTTGCACACTGAATCATTTGTGTTTTGATTCATTGAATTAAGAGCTATTTATTTATTAAATTGTAGAAGTTATGTTATGTCAATTTTTTTTACATGACTTTTTTTTTTTTTTACATATTTGTGGACATGCAGATTACCACCGTGCAAATGTATTATGTTAATAATTTACACTGAACACTGAGTCATTTGTGATTTGTTTATATTAAATTCAAACATCAAAGAGTTGTTTATTTACACTACGTATGAGTCCTTAACTAGAAAAAAAAATCATTGTTATAGAAATATAAAAATAAAAATATTTCATCGAAAAAGAAATGCCTTTATGAATATAAATTATTGTAAATAGTTCCTATAACAGTTATTTGATTGTAATTTGAGTATGAGGTCATTTGGGTTTCATCTGAGGATGATTTGAGTCATTTGAGTCACAAGTTGAGTCACTGAGTGACGAGTCATTTCTGTGATTCAGATTTCATTAAGCTCCCACTGGATGCATAATAATCATTTGAAAATCACATTCAGTAATTGAGTAAATCAAGAGTCTTTTATTATTTATTCTTTATTATTATCTGTAGAAGCATCATTAATACAGTAAGAATCATTTCAGGAGAGCAGATAAGATACAGACGTGTATTTTATTTTATACGTACAGCAGTAGAGGTTACATTAGAACAAGATCCATGTGACGTCAAACAAGGGGGGGGGGGGGGGGTTGGGGTTGGGAACGATGATCTGGTGATCAAAAAAAACACAGGAAGTAAACTCAAGGTTTCTGTGACTATGTGGCTGTTAGAGCTACACTGCAGCGCAAAGATTAAAACCCAGCAAAACGTCTCCAGCCCTCACCAACGGTCATTAACCCTTAACAATTTCGCCACAACAAGCAGACCAACAGTCCCAGCACTGGCTATTAATAGCGATCTGTTGAAGTTTTGGCCCTAGTTCTGCCCCAAACATTTCAAAGCAAACTTTCATTAGTGAGACAGCAGAATGCTGACCTGTAAGGCTTTATAGTGCTGCAAAGTCTCAGGCTGGTCCAGAGCCCAGCTGCTGTAATTCTCCCTGCTTTATTTAGCTGCTTATAAAAGAAGCAATAGGCTATTTAATTAAAGCCAATTTTCTGACAGCAGCCATTCCGGCCTGAGAAACATATTCTTCTGCTCACAGATTGGGATGGACAGTGGAGCCAGGAGACAGCAGATGAAAAAAGGAAAAAAAAAAAAAAAAAAAAAAAGGAGTGTCATTTTTAGCACAAACACAAGCTCTCAGCACAATGGCCTATTCAGTAAATCACTAGAGAGGACCATGAGCACAGATGTCTATCGCTGCCAGGTATTTCTCACAAGGTGCACGTTAATTAAAATCATATCCTCTGTGTTTTCTAAACTTCACTTCTTCTCATTGCAAGCAGACTTGTTTTTTGACTGGCAGATAGATATTAACACTACATAGATTAATTATATTTAAAATTATTAATAATAATAATAATAATAATAATAATAATTGAAAGCTAAAACTTCCCAATATTGAAAGTATGTGCTCCATATTTGTGTTTTTATTACTGTTTTCAGAAAAAGACATCTCTTTTTTTCTAATGCTCACTTATTTATTCATTCAATATTTTTCCTAATATACAGTGCTGTGAAAATATTAGAATTTTGAAGTATTTCCTGTTTTTTTTTTTGCATATTTGTCACACTTAAATGATTGCGATCATCAAACAAATTTTAATATTACACAAAGACAACCAGAAAAAAATACAAAATACAGTTTTTAAATGATTATTTTAATTATTAAAGCTGCCCAAACCTCCTTGGCCCTATGTGAAAAAGTAATTGCCCCTAAATCTAATTACTGGTTGTGCCACCCTTAGAGGTAACAACTGCAATCAAGCGTTTACGATAACTGGCAATGAGTCTTTCGCATTGCTGTAGAGGAATTTTTGGCTCACTGTTTTTTGCAAAATTGTTTTAATTCAGCCACTTTGGATGGTTTTTGAGCATGAACGGCAGCCACAGAATCTCAGTTGGATTTACAGAAGTCCAGACTTTTACTAGCCCACTCCAAACCCTTAAGTTTTATTTATTTTTATTTTTTTAACCATTTAGATGTGGGCTTCTTGGTGCTTTGGATCCTGAGACCATCACACTACCACCACCGTGTTCGACTGTTGGTATGATGTTCTTTTTATGAAATGCTGTGTTAGTTTTTGCCAGATGTAAAAGGACATACAACATTCAGTTAAACTTGTCACATCAGTCCACAAAATATTTGCCCAACAGTCTTGTGAATAATCAAATTTTTATTTTTGGGCAAAATTGTGTTCCTTTTAGTCAGCAGTGACTTTCAACTTTACTACGCTCCCATTGATCCTATTTTTGCTTAGTCTCTTTCCTATGACCTCACCTAAGACAAGAGAGAGCTGCAGTTCTTTGGATGTTGATCAGTACAATAACTTCAGAATCTAGAAGTTGAATTATGGACATTTTCTCTCATGATGACTTAAAGGGGAAAAACCAAACTGCCATCTTTAAGCATAGGTTTTTAAACTGAAGGGTTTTTCATTATGAAATAAATTTTTTAAGTTTTTTAAGTGAAGATGTTTCTGATGTATGTTTTTAAGGTTAAATGCAAATTAGAACATTACAGTGATTCTAACAGATTTATGACATGAACATGGAGACACTCTCATACTAATGTTGAACTACTGTAAGAACTAAGACTGCCTGAAAAGGTGGGTCTCGGTCCGCTCCCAAATGAATCCTGGTGCTGTTCGATTAGAATGTGAACGGGCCAAAGACGCAGTATGTAAACAAATCAAGTCTGTTTTGCCAGCAATATCTGATATGATGACTGAATACTGGGGTGAATTTACCCCAGAACTTTCTCGATTCTTTTTCTAAGACATCTGATGTAGAGGAGGCAGTATTTGGACGGACAGGGAATGGGAAAAAGTCATAGCTACGGCATGCGTGTTAGCATGGCATTAGATGAGTTTGGAAAGGTGGCCAAATTAAATGTTAAATTTAATGAGCATCCAAGACATTCACTATGGACAGTGCATGAAAGCACAGACGGACTCATTCTCCTCATGTTCTCCTCATGCTTGGTGGGTTTCCTCTGGTCCCTCCGGTTTCCTCCCACAATCCAAAAACATGCAGATTAGAAAACTAATGTATCATTTCATGCTTTAGTCCAAACCATGAGAAACAATCTAGAGGTATGCCCACACCAGTTTCCCATGGAAAGTATGTTTGTTTTTTTTATGTTCAAGGACAGCAGCATAGGTAGGGCAGTAGTTGGCATTAACACCTTACAGGTTGAGGGTGTTGTTCAATCCTTAGGTTGTGTTAAAATCAATGCAAGATTCAACACGTCCCCCTTTTTTCCTCCATTTTTCTTCAACCTCTCCAAACATGCTTGTTGGTGGATTGACTACTCTTCGAAAGAATGTGCAAACGTTTGTGTCTCTGTGATAGACTAGCATCAATCCGGACAGTATTCCCGTCTTGCACCCAGTGTTCTCTGTATCCACTGTCACCCTGATCAGGATAAATTGCTACCTGGAGAGAAATGGATAAATGAACAAATGTCCTTTGCCTTCCATTATAAATGAACTTGACTGACTGTTTTCTCAATATGACAAAGGATGTAGTGGATAGAGAATAGATGGGAAAATGGTAGAGTATTCCATATTCTTTTCACTGCAATTTTGCAAGAACCCCTTGCCCTCATTTCTTTTTTTTTTTTCTTCTCTGAGCTACTCGGAATAATTTGATTGCTATTGGACTGGCTTGTATTTAATTCGTTTTTCCCAAGTGTTTATCTCATTCATCTTTTTAAAAATTATTCCTGTCTCACTCACACTGAACTTTGTAAGTCCTTCTCTGCATGGGTTCTTTCATGTCAAAAAATGTTAGGCATCTCTCTCGCGTTCTCTCTCTCTCTCTATCTCTCTCTCTCTCTCTCTCTCTCACTCTCTCGTACTGTTTTTCCTACTTACCCAATTGTCTCTATTCAAAAGATAAGCTTTCCATAGAACAAACTATATAAGGACTTTAACTTTAAATCCACTTTGCCGTGAAATACAAAAAGTTACATAAAAGATTTCTTATCACCCTTTCGGGATTACCTTAATACTGTACATGTAGTTGCCTGCAACAGATTTTCTCCTACAACCACAATCAGGGTTGTAGGTAAATGGCAGCATTTTCGAATCATTGTTCACTCTTTCTATTTTCGAGGTCAGAAAGAAACTTGTCATTTGCACTGATGTGTTTGGAGAGACTGCACAAAATTATTCGTCATGGAGACTGCGATTAACAGATGTGATACTGTAAGTGATGTAGTTTCTATGTTACCTGATAGAGTAAAGAGTCTAGAGTGCGTGTACATAAGAGGACCGGCAATGGAATGTAAGGAGCTGATTTGATTGGATATTACAATGTTACTCCTAACACAATACACTGGTCGTTTAACACAGTTATGAGAGTAAAAACTCTCTTTATTTCTCTATATAATCCCCTGCACTCCTAATGCACTCATCCCAGCGTTTCACTACTGCTCGGATACCATCAGGGTAGAAAGTCTTCTCAGCATGCCAGATCCGAGATCAGACTGCCTGCATAAACGTCTGAGATGCTGGCCTCCCAGGAACTCCTTTAATGGCCCAAACATATGGAAATCACTTAGGGGTGAGATCAGCACTATACAGTACACAGGATATGGCAATAACTCTCAGACGAGTTCCTGTAATGTGCAAGTTATCCATCGATTTCCATTCACTCCTATATTATACTGTATACAGGATCAGGTGGGGCTGAAGCCAATCCCAGGAGACTTGGAGCACAAGCTGGGGTACACCCTGGACATAGTGCCATTCCATCACAGGGCAAACACACATACACACACACTCACATGCTCAGTCACACACTACAGCAATTTTGGGAACCATCGATTTTTAAGTCTAACACACTATAAAGTTTACTGTGGACTTTTTTTACAATTAGGAAAAGGAAAAAAAGACTTGGCTTGATTGACAGATTGGTGATTTACTGATTAACTTATTGGCTGACCCAGAGGACATGTTGAAACGCTTTGTCTGTCCACATGAAGCCTGCCTTTTTGCCTTTAGCTGTCTGCCTCTGGCATGTGCTCTGTGCACCATTAAGATAAACATGGCTGACCACTCTGCTTTAAACAGCTGCGAATAAGTGCCATTAAGCCATTAAAGGAATTATGGGCATTAAGGCAGGCTTTGGCTCTCTGAGCTGATGGATGGGATCTGGAAAATGCCTGCTGATCTTCTGCCTCACAGGCAAACACACACACACACACACACAACCCAAAGATTAATCATATCTTTCGAAAATTGGCTAATGCCGTGTTGAGTAGTACTTTTTCTGGGCTATGTGTCCATCAAAATATAGACCTTTTGCAGACACATGACTTCATTCACAACAGCGAATGGCAGAAGTACTGTTAACTGACATTAGGCTACTGTGTATTTTTATTATTAATTATGTTCAAGATGTATTTCACAGCCAAAAATATAACAGGAAGGATTACTGAATTATTTTACGGATTATCTGATGCTTTGCTACACAGATAGAAGAGTAACCTAGAGATTGATGGCTTCTGTTCCACTGATTATGTTCATATTTAGTATGTAGTGGTGTAAGCACTGTCGCATTGCACCTCTAGTGTTGAGGTTCGAATCCTCCTTCATGAGACAAAGTGTTTAAGATGACAACGGTATCAGATGTGTTTTTGTGTGGGGTTTTGGTACTGACATCTGGTCAGTAGCCTCCCTTTTGCCATCCAGATGTGGACAGACAGTTGTGTAAGTGTACCCCCTTCAACTATCTAAAAATGTATATATGTAATATGGCATCACATGCAGGACTTAATTCATTCGCCTCTGGGTTAATATTCTTATGCTATAACAGTGTTATCAACATTTTAATTTAGAGCAATGTTACTGTACATCAAAATGACAAGGATTGATCTGCATCTACACTACTGTATATCTGCATGACAACAGAATGGACATGTACTGTGCTTGTTACTCCACAGTACTTGTGCTTGTGCGACAGTGCTTGTCGCCATTTTTTTGGCACATGTATTATTGTGAAAAAATGTTATTATTAAAAAAGGATTATTAAAATGTTGATTTTTCACCATAGTTCGAATGGAAATATAAAATTATTGTATATGTGTACTGTTTATTGTATTGTTGTTTGTGAAGACTTTTATAAAGTGTGCAAGTCTATAACCCTTTTAGAAACCATATCTCACTCTGTGTGCAGTTTGCAGATCATTTCCCCAGTAATCTATCAGCTTTGGGATAATGATCATAGTCACTGAGGGATTTCAATTTCTTTGGCATGAGTTCTCAGACGCTCACATGCTGCCAGTTATTCATGACAGATGTTCACGCATAACCAGAATGACTGGTGATTACTAGCATTGTGACAGTTAAAGATTAAACAAAGAAGCGACGGAAATCAAGCATCTAGAATGTTAAATTTTTCTAAAGAGAAATTCCCAGATGCACAATAGGCATGTTTAATGGCACAATATAATAATAAAATTGTGTGTGTGTGTGTGTGTGTGCACGCAGGTATGAGGATCTTAGTAAATCTACTCCTGGACACACTTCCAATGTTGGGCAACGTGCTCCTGCTCTGCTTCTTTGTCTTCTTTATCTTCGGCATCATCGGCGTGCAGCTGTGGGCGGGGCTTCTGCGAAACCGCTGCTATCCTGATAAGAATTTTACGCTGTGAGTCTAAACTTTCCTTTCCCATCTGAGCTGTGGTGTCATGCATCATCATCATCATCATCATCGTAATAAACAGATTTGTGATCGGTCACAATCTGCTACAATTAATGCTTTTATTTTTTCTCAGTCTTCTGCAATTACAGTAGTCTATCCAGGGGCGTATATACAAATTTTAAGTTTTGAAGTAGCTAAATTTATTTTCCAGGTATCCTGCAACATACAGTATAGCGATCAATATCAATATGTACATGATGGACATGATGGTAGGTGTATGATATGGGAGAGCTGGCAGGTGGGTGGGACTTTCATGCAATTGTGGACATGGTGATTTATGTTCATAAGGAACAGCTTGGGCAGTTGGGTAAGAAAACAGGCTATGCATGTGGTCTCCCTGCATGAAACTCAAATTAGATGCACATAATTAAGAAAGGAAATAAGTATATATTTCTAGCCATATTGGACCAGATAGAATTGTAAAAATAATTTTAAAGCAGAAGTTACGAGCCGTGTCATTCTGACCTGGAACCTAGAACACACACACATACATGCACGCAAGCCCATATACACACTCACACCAAGTAACCAAACTTTATTTAGTCACAGAGAGAAAAAAAAAAAAAAGCATTATAAAAACTCAACCCTGGTCCTAAGTATAGAGTCCTTCAGCTCAGCCACTTCGTTTCTTTTTTTCCCTCTCGTATGGCCTGAGAGCTCTCTGGAAAAGTGCAAGGTACAGTATAAAAAAAGGAGCATCCAGTTCTTATTCAACTCAGGTATATTCTGCCTTATTAATAACCAAAAAAAATCAATATGATTAGAGTGTAAAAGGGGAAAAATACACTGGATTAAATAGTCATGGAAAGAAAATGCTTTGGGTATTGGTTCATGCAACAATAAGCAAAATGATGCAATTTATGTGCGAGGGCTGTTAAAAGCTCGAATCTCATTGATCAGAAAGTGCTGAATTATTATTATTATTATTATTTTATTATTATTATTATTATTATTATTATTATTATTTACAACAGCAGCTCATATAGTAGGTCTGTCCCAGGCTTACTCATGGTAACAACAGCAAATGTGGATTTAATGATTTATATTTTTTCAGCACAATCTATTTATTTATTTATTTATTTATTTATTGATTTAGTACCCATCGTTGATGGTTAAACAGTTTGTAAAAATAGTTAAAGATTAAAGCTAAAAATAAGCTGATCGGCTTTAAGGTTGAAGCCCACATACATGTCCGTCTGTCTTTCTGTACGACAGAACTCTCTGAATTACTTATTAATACAAAGAAATAAAAATTTGTAGGGTTGAGTATCCGTGTTTATGTTAAGTTGTACTTCTTGCATCGTCAGCCAAATACACTCCCTGTTTATTGATCGGAGGTTGAATCACAAATGAAAAAATCAAAAAAATAAATCTGATAAAGTGGAAATTTTCTCCTAAAATGACTCCAGCATGTTAAAATTCACTTATACCACTTCAGCGCTGTTCAGCAGTAAAAATATGAACTAATCCCAGTAAAAATGTTCAGTTTAGCTTTTCTAATTATTATCTATCGGTGTTTACATTTCGTAGCATATTTTAAAATAGATTATTACATCTGACACATAACTGTTTAGATGGTGCAAGTTAAATCTAAGTATTGCAAAAGTTTTAATAAATTCCATCCAGCAGTCGATTTAAGACGCGCCCACAGTTTGAGGCATGCGCAGTACGCTGACAAAACGTACGGTTTCCAATCTGGCATATAAGTGCTCATAACTTCACCTCAACATTTTGATTTCATTCATCGTGCTGATTTAAAAAGTTTTTAGCTTCATTAAGGACTGGAAAAGTCTCGTTAAATTCTGTTGAGACAGTTTTGTGTAATGCTGTGATAAAATCCTGGCTGGACAGACAGACAGACAGACAGACAGAAAGAAAATTGGTTTTGTGTCCGGCGATATACTGTATGGAACGTAAAGATATCACTGAAAGAGCAAATTCTGACAAATGTACGGACCAAACCATTTATTTTTAGAGATAAAAAATCTTGAAAGCACCTTGCAGTGTTCAGCTCAATATGTCACTTTGAATTGCTTATTAACTGACTAAAGAATTGAAATTATACCTTTTTTAAAAAAGAAGCAAGTTGGAAAAACTTTGGAGTTCAGAAGTTCTAACATGTATTAGCTTGTTTTGCAAACACTTAACAACATATACATTTTTAAATACTTTATATATTTTCCAGATGAACTGAACCAAGAACGAGTACTGTAAAGTATTAAAGCAATTACATGCTAATAAGAAAATATTTAATTGAAATTATTCTGCCAATACCAGGATATCAGGAAGTAAGAGAACATAGTTTAATTTCTCCACACCAGAGAAGACCATGGCTCCTGGCTTCATCCCGTCGTTCCCGGACTTTGATCACTGTCAATACATTCCTTACGGGGAGATCCGACAGTCATATTTCCTAGAGAATGTATTTCTAATTGCATTGTATTTCATTGATGCTCGCACGCTCCGTCTTGCTCCAACTCCCTCCAGATGAAGTGCTTCTATTTAACCTTCTCTCAAAGCTCAATAAAGCATGATTATAAGTGATTAAATGCAAATCACTTTCTTAGTCCAAACTACCTTTTCAAAAAAAAAACCTCTCTTCCCTCGTCGCCCAGGTTTCATCAATTTTACGAGCCCAGTTCTTTTCCTCTCTTCCAGTTCCCATGCCAACAATAGGCAATTTACCTTTGTAGTTGTAACGAATAAAAATATGTGAGGATATGAGACCCTGCATTTTTCTCTCTTACATCTCTTTGTTTACACACATTTGATATTATAGACTGCTGGGTCAGCCATAGAAGTGGTATATAGAGTGTATTAGGGTTAAGTGCCTCGCTGAAAGTGGGATATAATACGATTCGGTCTGGTGCCTTAGCGTCTCTGCATTGGGTTCATTTGCTTTTTTCGAGTTTCTAATGTTAGCCTAAAGGCTGATGTTTTCACTGCTGCTTTTATACTTCTCCTCTAATGAAACACCAGCAAACAAGTATACTTGCTAGGAATGCAACTGAATATGAATACATCTGGACTAAAGGTGTGGATAAGGACTGGGATCCTGTAGGAGATGACTGGTTGTGTGGTTAGCACTGTCGCCTTGCACCTCCAGGGTCTGGGTTCGATTCTGCATGGAGTGTGCATGTCCTCCCTGTGCTTGGTGGGTTTCCTCTGGGTACTCTGGTTCCCTCCAACAATCTAAAGACATGCAGATTATGCATTACAGAGCGTTCTCATTCTCAAGGTAGGCACTATACCCTTTGTTTCAAGATTGGTTAGTGTCACTTTGAATGAAGCGGAGAAAAAAAGTCCCTCCCACTGTAGTCTCGCTGTCATGGACTTCTGACCATGGATATCCGAGGCAATTTTAGAATTCAAACCTGAATTCCTCCATCAACAGGGCGAAAGCGTTCCTGCTGCACCCTTAATTTCATTACATTATTTATATTATTTTTATACTGTACCTTCTGCAGGGGCCAATAAAAGGTCTAACATAGCTCTGAGTAAAACATAAAGACATAAATTCCAGCATGTATCATCATATCTACTGGATGTGCTATGAAATCCTTTAAATTTTTTAAAGCGCTGTTTGTTTTTAAAGGCATTTCACTTTATGTAAGCTGTCTTGATGTTGATTTTAAGTAATACATTTGTTTTTAAGGATTATTCATATGCCTCTCTAGACTTTGTATATCACAGGCTTGTAATTGGCTCTGTTTTAGAAACCAGACATTTTTTTTGTCTCCTTTGATCAGTGGATTTGTTGCTTTCTGAATAAAAATAGGGAGTATCTTTGTAGCTGTAGATCAAATGCCATTAGCTTGAATCAGGCTTATCTTGATGTGATTTGCATATGGCTTTCAGTTGCTGACACCTGTGCTTTGAGGTGCTGCTTTTGTTCGGGATTCATCTCTAGACGACGTGCGCTGTAATCTAGGTCTGATCGACGTGTTTAATCTGCTGTCTGATCTCCGGTCCTGTTTCTTCCCATTACCTGATAAAAACACAACATTTCAGGAACATGGAAAATAGCATTGAAATAATGAAAAAAAAGACATTTTAATTTGTAAACACTATAAAAATGATAATGTTTTTATAAAGTTGTCAATGTAGATTTTAAATTTAGGATAGACTTACGGAGGGTTTTGGTTTTATACACTAGCACAGTCTACAAGTCAAAAGCTTGGACATACATTGTAATTCCATGGTCTCTTCTGATCTTTCTACACTGTAAATCAATACTGAAAGCATCCAAAATATGCAATAATCTCCTTTGAACAGTTGATGTTGATACAGTATGTATATGCTACTTATGCTCTTTAAATCCATAATAATGGCTCTAATCTAAGGTGCTGTTTGATAATCAGTGATTTTTGAGGCTGATAACTCTAAATGTACTTCTCCTCTGCAGCAGAGGTAAGTTTTGGTCTTGCCTTCCTGGGAGATCTTCATGAGAGCCAGTTTCATCATGGGGCTTGATGGGTTTTTTCAAATGCACTTGACAATACTGTTCTTGCAAGAACAACTACAGAACAGCTGACCTTTGTGTCTTTAAATAACAGCTGACTTAATTATCTACTTCCATATGTTATTTCATAGTTTTGAAAAAAAAAAAAAAAAAAAGCCAGTATTGTTCTAGATTTTATCCACACTTTTCCAATTTTTACATAATTTATTCCTCAGTCAAGCAATGTACAGTAAGTCCCTGACTTTCTGTTGCATTCTGGGAGCATGTTCGTAAGTCGGATTTGTTCATAAGTCCAACAAAGTGAGTCTTATATACCTTTGACACAAATATAAACAATACAAAGCATAAATGACTAAACACAGATTTTATGTTTTGGTTCCGCATTATACTCTCGCGAGACTGCACCTTCAAAACGCAAGGGGAATCTTGGTGACGCAGCGGGGTCAGCAGAACGGATGCCATTTTGTCTCAGAGCTGTTTTGGACTGTGTCTTATTGAGAATTTACCGAAATTAGGATTATTCACCATCAGGACATCTTTACAGTACAGGACATTTTCTGTCATCCTGCTTCCAGACTGATTGATTGTAACCAGTGAGCCTGACTTATTTCTCCTGCATCCCCATAAAATAACGCACTTTTTTTTGACATTTTATACATTTACTTATACACTGAAAATATTTTATATAATTGTAAATATTGGTATCTGCAATGTACAGAATAGCCATGCGAGTTACTTGCGCAGTTTGTTTGCATGTACAAATGTTTGTACAGTAGATCCTTGTTTCGTTCCTATCAGCAAAAATCCGTAACTCGAATGTTCGTAAGTCGGGGACTTGCTTACATATACTACGCGAGGAGTTCAAGTCAAATCGGAACTTTTAATTGCACTGAATAACAAAACAGAAGAACTTATGAGAGTTAAAGCTATCCTGTATTTCTCTGTATAATCTCCTGCTACACTAGTGCACTTTTGCCAGTGTTTCATTGTGCTTGGATACGATCAAGGTAGAAAGTTTTCTCAGTATTCCATAGTCATGATCAAATTGCCTGCTTCACGTCTAAAATGCTTGCCTCCTAGGTACTCCTTTAATGTCCCTTCCCTTTAGTGGAAAAACAGCCTGGGCTGGATAGGGTTATGGTAGATCTGGAGCCTGGTCCAAGAATGCTGAACATGGGGCATGAATACCCCACAATAGAATGCTAGTTTATTACAGAGCACAGCTAGCACATGTGACAGTCATAGATTTGTGAGGATTGTAGTACTCAAATGGTCCTCCAGGTCCTGGCAACCGTCTGAGTAAGCAGCAAGATTAGTATTAGTGATGATGAATGATGGCTCTTCAGTGGTACACAGTAAGACATATGCTATTCAGAGCAAACACTCTACAACTGAATCTTTAATTCAGGTACATATTTATGAACAAAGTATAATGGATGTGGTTGGGGAGGGTAAGGCAACTGACTATGCATAGAGGGATCCTCACGGGGTTAGAGCTGAAAACCTGTTAGATGGAAACCAAAAGTGTATTTGGAACAGCACTGTTCATGAACTAGTGTTTATATTTCTTTGCAATTCATCTGTTATTCCCTTTGGCAAAGTTTGGAGGAGCGGTAACAGAATCCTTAAAAGTATTTTAGTTTGTTCTGAAGGGGAAACCTTCAACAGTCCTTTGTATAAGTCAACAGCAGAGTATTTCCTTCCCAGAGTAAAACTACTCTGTGAAAATGTGTTTGTTTATTCCATTTCAGTAACCACTTACATTGGTCAGGGTAGTGTAGCAGAAGTCTATCCTGGGAATACTCAGTATGTTAACATGCACGGTTAACTTGAATTGTTGTTATAGCTTCTTATAGTCAAGCTATTGTTATAGCTCAGCTAGGCTATTTAACTGCCCTTCTTTCCTTGTCCCATTACATAAGCATGGGAGGGGAATCGATTTATTGGCCAAAGTATGTCCAACTTTTTCGATAGGTGGCGGTATTCCCACTTTTAGGTTGTTAGTAAAGGACCTTTTTCTGGTTGGCCTGCTACAATCAACAAATATACTGTAGCTGCGCTCCATTCCGAAGTGTACTTCACAGGGTGCTACTCCACTATTCGAAACACCCTGCGCAGACGTCACCTCCTCCTTGTGTTACCATGGTAACGTAAACACCTTGAATACCTGTTGCTGCTGCTGTCGATATTTCACACTATAGACATTAAATACTGAATATTTAATTAAACAAAAACTGATACCATTATAAAACATATGCTACTTAAACGTATGTAACTTGTGAATAAATTACTGATTATTATTATTATTATTATTATTATTATTAATAATAATAATAATAATAATAAACAGATACAGATGTATAGGGAATTTACTTACTTTTTACAGATTACTAGCCTATATAATCCTACAGATTTAAATTTAAATTATTATTGTAAATTATTGTGTCCTACAATAATAATGGTAATAAATATATAAACCGTGTTTCGAGCTTAATTTTTTCCACGCTTTAGCAAGACACAATGACTTATGGGATATTTTTTATTGGGAGGTTGTTCAGTTCTTCCCTACACCATTTGCAGTTCCCTTTGAACTGAACATTTTCGTTCCTTGTTGTTTGGAAACACCCTTAACATATATTGTATACTGCACAGGGTACTTCAGGCTGATTGAAACCCATCTCAAGTTAGCTAGCAGCAAACTGGTGGCATTTTGACCGGTTAAAACATGGACAACTTTACATGTACTGTACATGCTGTATATTTTACTTTTTGTACTAATGAGATGCACCGTATTCCTTTATTCCTTATGTTTATAGTGTGATCGGAGTGCAGACGGCACTGGTATACTGATAGTGGCTTCTTCTCCTGTTATGCATTTTGTTCAATTTCTAGGTCAAAGTTTTGGACCATGCATAGACTGCCTAGCCGGATTCAGGCTGCCTAGTCCAGAGCTCAACTCCCACCCACATTATCTGGGTGTGTTAATGCAAAGAGAAGTTCGATTTACAGTAGTGTAAGTTGAGTCAGTATAATACTGTATGTTTACATTTATTTTGAAAAACCTGATTTAACAATTAGTCAGAATAAAACAATGTAACGTAAAGGCAGCAATGTCATCTCACGGCATTTAGAAACGCAGGGTCGGTGGACAGTCCCCTGCAAGCCTCTATCCACACACAAATTTACATACTCATTTACACCGAAGTAGAATTACCATAAGAACCTTAAACTATTAAAGGATCACCTCACAGGATGTCACACCAACCCAGTAAAAAAGAAGTAAAACCCAAAACTAAATCCAAGGTTGTAGAAATGCTCAAAATGTCCTCAAGGCCTTTAATCGTTGATGGTTTTAGTTCTAGGCTTACATCAGTTGCTGTATCACTTGTAAAAGCATCTTTCAAATCAGTTACCAGAAGAAGGGTTATTTTGCTAGAAAGGAATTGTGGAAATCACTGTACCTGCTTGGCCAGTAAGGTCTTTCTTTTTTTTTGTCAGAAGATTGAAATGAAAAACCAAATAGTTTTTTTTTTCCATCATAGTGGAAACCCACTCAGCTATGCGGGATCCATTCTAACACATCACCTCCTGGTTCAAGTAGACTTCCGGACAAGGTGGATATTTAACATAACTTCGCTGAATCCAGGGACTAAAGAGTAACTCTAGAAGCATTTGCTTGGGTGTCTAGGTGTAATGAGGCAGAACGCATAAGAGGGCTATAGTTGTTCATGCTAGGGGGGTAGGAGGGTGGGGGATGGCGGGCTTGTCTAATGCTGCTAAAAGTTTGTGATAGGCCACTGTATTAATCTCTCTCTCTCTTTCTCTCTTTTCATTATTTGTCTGGCCTGTATGTCACACTGTGAGGGTAATGTGGCAGTGAAGGGGCTGGTCTGTAAATTGTTGTTCTGACCTTGGTGTGTCTTGTGTAATGGTCAGGATGGAATACAATATGTGAGAAGATGGATGAAGAAGATGTCACAGTGTGTGTGTGTGTGTGTGTGTGTGTGTGTGTGTGTGTGGTTGTAGGACACTTCAATCCCAGTGTTCATTTGAAAGGTCTCACTGTCTTAAGGGTACCTTTGAATCAAAGCAGTCTAAAGTTCATCACAATTATATGGGCAAGTGTGTGGCCTGTTCTTGCTGTGTTGAACCACTAACGTCCTGTTTCATCCTCTCAGATCGTACAGGAGCGCAAATACGTCTCTACGGGCAGAGCATGCAGCTTTGCATCTATCACTTGAAGGTCCTGTATTTTAATATTTCTGTAACATGTTAACATACAGTACAGTGGGTTCAAGATGTCCCACAAAGACGGCTTTAAATCTCCAGCTGAAATCCTTGTCGCATAATTAATTTTTCCATCTGTCTCACTCCACTGGGGGAGGGTTTCTCTTATACTGTATGATGTCACTCTTGGGGGGGGGGGGGGGGGGTACTAATTGGTTTGTTAAAACCCTAGTCAATACAAAAAGCAGTACATTTATTTTTCTACCTTTTTTTTGGTCGTACATCTGAATGTCTTTAAAAAGAAGAAGAAGAAGAAGAAGAAGAAGAAGCATGCTATGCGCCCCCTTTATAGTTCTTGTCAAACGTACATGTAGGACATGGGGATTTTAAGATAATGTCTGATCCTATTACCTTAAAGCAATGCTTTTTAGCATCTTTTTAAGCACTATAAATGCAAATAATAATCCAATTTACATAGGGTATATCATCCGGGTTTGTGTCTCAGTCCACCTCTGCGAACAAATTTATACCATATTATTTTTAAATAAACTTTTTGTCTGGATGCAAGCCTGATGCTTAACACGTAGACATAGTGTGTACAGTCTTTTTTTGATTAAGTCATATCTAATTCATTTTCTAACATTTTTATGATTTTCTGCTGTTGCCCAAAAAACATTTGCATCCTGCCAAAATGCTATTAGATTTTGCACAGCTTTGCTTGGCACAACTTGACTGTGAGATTTCAATTCCTGTCTATTGAGCTGCTGCATTTTTCCTCTGTTTCTAATTAGGTACGCTCAAATCCAGTAACCATAATCCTGATGACTGATTCTTTTTACAGTGTTCAAGTCAAACCGGGACTTGTGATGAAATTTCTCGTAAATGTAAATCCGATTGATATTTATAGAAGATTCCTGCGCAGTGATGAGACTTTTAGCCTTTAGCTTTTTATTTTATTTTATTTTATTCTGGTTACTGAATGTTCCTGTTAACATTTAGCGAGTAAAACAGATGTTCTTTAAAAATTAATGAATAAGATGTCGCCAACTTACACCATACACACCCCCTGTACAGCCCTGTCCTCACTCTAAGCCATTTCCACATATTAAGGTCATTAATGGAGTTCCTGGGAGGCCAGCGCTTTTAGATGTAAAGCAGTCTAAATATGTCTAATCATGGCAATGAGTGTACTGAGAAAATCTTCCTATTTTGTGAAATGCTGGGATAAGTGCATTAGTGTAGCAGGGGATTGTATCACGAAATAAAGGGAATTTCTACTCTCCTAACTGTGTTTTGTTATTCCGCACAATTCAATTGACTTGATTGACACGTGTCTACTTGTGTCATAAATACAAAATCTCATCTTGAGCGAACATCCCATCTGCAGTTAATGTTTGTGGAGACTGCAACCCCTCAGTGACCCTAATCTGCTCCATGGTGATGATTGATGGCTTTGTTGGAGTCCATGCTGAGGATGGGGGTGATGGGCAGACTGAGCACGGTCCATCTGAAGTAGCAATATAGAGTAGATTCGAATGCATAAACTATCCTTTTTTTGTCTTCTTGTTATCTATTTAATGGTTGCAGCTTTATGTACCAGTGACAACTTTATCAAAAACAGCCCTGTTGTTTATTTTCTCTTTGTCTGTCTTGTCGCTGTGGGGGTTGGTGTGTGTTTTGTCTGGAACAGAAATGAGGACACTGTGCTGTTTGGATTGAGGTCTATTGTTCTGGTGGGATTTAAAGTCCAAAGGAAATATTAAAAACAAAGCTTTTCCTTCTGAGAGTACATTTTGTTGAAATTTTGCTAATTGCTTCAGAAATTATACAGTAATAGATTTATATATATATATATATATATATATATATATATATATATATATATATATATATATATACAAAAAATGTATACACACTTTAGGAAAAGAAAAATAGTATGATGTATATTATATTAATATAATATTAATAATATTACTATATTATTATCATAAAATCATATATATCAATATATAAGGTAAAGCAATAACCGCTTAATACAGGAGACATAGGGAACGAGACAGGGTACACCCTGGACAGGGTGCCAATTCTATGCAGGGCACACACATACACACTTATTTACACCTACCACACACGTGAAGAACATACTGTACAAACTCCACGCACACAATCTAATCGAACCCGGCCCTGGAGGTGCAAGGCAACAGTGCTAACCACTAAGTCACCATGCCTCCCTTTATTGTTTTTACCCATGCTAGTTAATTACTCACTCTCATTCACTCACTCTCACTCACTCACTCACTCACTCACTATATTACTATTCTATACTGCTTTATCCTGTATTCAGGGTCGCGGCTAGTTAATTACGTACGTTTTATTATTTTCAGCCCTGTTACTCATATAGCAAAACATAATCAATTATCAGCAAATAAATCTTCTATAAAATTTTGTTGTTGCTCGAGATACTAACACATTTTTTCTTCAAACGATAAATGTACTGTGCAAAAGTCTTGAGCCACTCCTTATTTTTTATATTAAATGAAATCAAATGATTAAGTTTTAATTCAAGGAGTTTAAATAAATGTTTTACGGTGACACGCTGCAAAGTGTATCAAGATTTAATTTCTGAAATCGGTTGTTTATGTAATAACCTTAGCAGCAACCTCGTTTCCCCTTTCGTCTGTTCCAACCACTCAGTGTTCAGGATCACCAGTACACTAATCACCAGCCTGATTATCTGTCATCATCTGCATCTGTTTCTCACTGGTTCATGGCTTAAGTTACTGTAGCTGGTTTTCCTCAAGACTTTCGCACGGTTCTGTATGTTGAAAAAAAATGTAGGCTGAAACATTGTCAAAAATAAAGTAGAATCGTTAATGACGGTAAACGGAATTGGCGAAGGCAACACTATGACGCAAAGCATTCTTCGCCTCCTCCTCATCCAGACTTTTTTCTCTGGGTGTTATCCCTTATGCAGGAGCTTCCAGTAAGTGTTACAGACTACTTTCTTAAAGGGATGTGTTATTACTATTTTTTACCTTTTTGGACAAATACATCAGACATTACAGATTTCTCTCCAAGTCTGGTAGCCACTTTCATGTGGAATGACAGATTGTTTCAAAGCTGTTGTGTAATAGCGCTTCCAAGTTGTGTTAACGCAATTAACCTATGAAACGAGCCTGAAATAAACAGTTTTATTCGTGTATGACAAAGATGCTGCCAGTTCTACTTTCCACCACATTGTAGGGTACATTACTTTTTTCAGTACATAATAGTAACTGGAAATACTATAAAAAAAAAAAAAAAGTGGATCAAATATAATAAGTTTATAATAAGTCCAAAAAATTATCTTAGCATCATTAGCATATTCATTGTTTCCGTTGTCTTATATAATAAAAAAGTATTTGTGTGTTTATGAAAAACTAAAAAAAAAGTTTTAAACATACGTTTGCACATAAATAATTTTATTTTTATTTTATTTATTTTCTAATTTCATGTCTGTAAATCCTTTTTACAGATCATCAGGAATGGCCCTGCCTTCTCCCTACTACTCCCCTGATGAGGAAGATGAACGGCCCTTCATTTGCTCACTGCCCCAGGATAACGGAATCATGTCGTGCACCGATGTCCCGGCGCGGCGTGAGGGAGGCCGCGAGTGCTGCTTGGACGTGGAGGATGCCCTTCACTTACAGACTCTGGGCCTGGCAGGTGATCCTCTCCTCAATGCCAGCATGGGTGTTGTGCCAGGCCTCTGTGTCAACTGGAACCGCTATTACACCCAGTGCCGCACAGGCTACACCAACCCACACAAGGGGGCCATTAACTTTGACAACATCGGCTACGCGTGGATCGTGATCTTTCAGGTGGGCGATCTAATAATGACTTCCAGAACATCATGTACTTATGTCGAGTGAAGAAATAACAAATATGTTTATTATCCCATTATAAGTTTCATATAAATCACTCCAGACCATTTTTTTTTCTTGCCTAGCTGTAATCTGCAATTGCAGAGTATATTAGAGAACAAGCAATTATAAAGCCAATACAGCTAACAAAATTAATCTGGGGCAACATTCTGAAAAACGGATCATTCATTCTGTTTATTAAAATAGAAATTACAAAAATAAATCACAAGGTAGGGTGGGGTAGATAGATCAGATGGATCAGATGATACAGTAGTTATTCATAGGACAACTGTAGCTCTAGACCTGCCACAAAGCCGGGCCGAGTGGAAGAGTGACAACGGAAAAAATGGAATTGATAAAATGAGATATGGGTGGCACATTGGCTAAGTGGTTAGCACTGTCGCTTCACACCTCCAGGGTGTTTCCCACCTCGGGGTCTGTGTGCATGAAGTTTGCATGTTCTCACTGTGCTTTGTGGGTTTCCTAGTTTTACTACAGAGTTTCCCAGATGGATGGAGATGGGAAATTAGTTATAACATCCCTTTTACTGTATATGTGGCAAGGTTTCTCTAATGGCTCCAAACTTTGAACATTTTTGTTCATTTCTTGGCCATGACACGAAGTGCAGAATTGTCCATAAACCCAACAATTCTCATTATTTTGATCAACATACTTTTCATCAGTAAGCTTGAGGGCAGAATGGAGAAAATTCAAACTAAGCCTACTGTAGAAGAAAACTTGTTTAAAGGAGATTTGAGATTTGGGTGGGAAGGTTCGCTTTGTGGTGGATCAATGCCCCTGAGCACACTGTCAAAGCTACACTAGAGTGGTGCAAATCCAATAACCCTCGATCCGGCTAAGAACTGCTAGCAAAACTTCTTGTTCACCAGCGGTTTCTATTGATCCTACAGGTCGCATATTTCTTTTAACGAGCTAACATAAGTCAGTCATAGAATCAAAGCATCAAAGAATGCTTCAGCTCAAACTCCATGTGCTTTTATCTTCTCCCAAATGCACTGTTTCAGTGTCTATGTAAATGAGCTACTGCTGAGCCACGCCCGCCGTAGAACAACGGAGCTGAGCAACAAGACGCAGGGAGGGGCTCTTCTTCTATGATGTCACATTGGGAAGAAGTTCTTTTTTTATTTTTTAATTCACTTGTTTAAACCCTAGCCAATTCGAAAATGGAAAAATGGATTTAAATCATGTTTACGTTTTCTTAATGTTTAAAAGTGACTTTTTTTTTATTTTGCATTATAGCTACTTTTTAAGCAATTTTGCCAAAAGTTGTAAAGGTCCAATAAAAAGACTTGCAGCTGTAAAGTTGTTCTCTGGGTTATGGACTCAATGGGGTGCATACTTATGTGGCATCCAGTGTTTGTTTCTTTTTAAATTAACCTTAGTATAAAATAAGAATTTTTTTTTTTAATTTCCATTATAGGCAGTAACAATGGAAAATATTTAAAAAGTTCAAGGAGATAAATACTTCAGCATTGAAATCAAAGCAGAAAAGCAAACGTTAGCGAGGAGACAGAGTTAAAAGTTAATATGTGAACTGGTTCTCAAGTTGAGGTATCTGTGGAATACCAATTTATAGTATAGCTCTTGAAGAAATGCCCTTGAGATCTTTTTTTTTTTCACACACAGGTCTTTGATTACCTTTGTAAAACGAAACCTTCAATAAAAGCATTTTTTTTAATCATACATAATATCCTTTTAAGTGGTGAGCACCTGCTAAATGTTATTCAGATAATTTGCAAAGCAATTACAAGGCGAGTGCCGAATAAACGAGTTAGCAGAGCATCGTGGTGTTCTCATGCTTCCTGCCATTATAGACACCTCGCCGTTGTGCTGTTGGAGCGGATATGAATACCAAAACGCAGTCAGTCAGAGCCACGCAGAATTGCAGAGCGCAATAAAACCGAGCAACGGCAGACACAAGACATAAAATGCAATAGACGTGTGATATACGGAATATCGCAGATGTGGCAGTCCCACAAGAAAGCACGTAAAGAAGCTTTTATCGAAGCTCTGGCTCAGATAAACAGTGATTTCCGTGACTCATGCGTCTTTGTGTAAATGTGTGTGTCCAGGTCATTACTCTGGAGGGCTGGGTGGAGATCATGTACTACGTCATGGATGCACACTCCTTCTACAACTTCATCTACTTCATCTTGCTAATCATAGTAAGTGATTTGTATCTTTATATTAAAAGTGTTGGTGTTAAGTTCTGGTGCTACTTTTTTTGGTTGATGCCTGCCTAATTAGAAATGCTAGCCTACCAGGAACTCCTTTAATGGGCCGAACTCATGAAATCATGTATCACCCACTCTCACTCATTCTCTATACCATTGCAGGAGGCCTGGGGTCTATCCCAGGGCACAGAGTTCCAATCCCGAATAGACTAATCTGCATGTCTTTATACTGTGGGAAGAAACCAAAGTAACCAGATAAAACCTATCAAGCATGTGGCGGGAATTGAACCCTAGACTCCGGAACCCTAGTACGGGGCCACAGTACTGCTTACTATGCCACTGTGCTGACTTCTATTTATAAACATATTTTAAAATAATGGTGTAAATTTTTAGTTTGCTTTCAAAGAGCGAGACTTTCTTGTATTTTAATGTAGTTTTGCGGAAAATTGTCCTTTAGACTTCCTAAAAGACTTTTTTGGGAATAGATGAAAGGGGAAATGAGGTTGCTGCTGAGGTTGTTGCATGAAGAACCGATTTTGTAATTGTGCCGTTAGCCACTTTGCAGCCTGTCACAGTAAAAAAAGTTCCTATTTCCTACATTTTATTTACAACATTTAACTTTTCAAAAATTACAACAGTATAAAAGATGGTGGGGTGGCTCAAAACTTCTGCACTATATTGTATGCTGTCACCTGTCCAGATGGTCATATTATAATAATATACATGATAATGAAATGTACATTATAGTGTGTGTGTTATGGAAGCAAAAGTGATTTTTGAATAAAAATAATAATAATAATAATAATAATAATAATAATAATAATAACAACAACAACAACAACAACAACAACAATAATAATAATACTAATAATAATACTAATAATAATAATAACAACAACAACAACAACAACAATAATAATAATACTACTACTAATAATAATGATAATAATAATAATAATAATTATAACAATAATAATAATAATAACAACAACAACAACAATAATAATGATAATAACAACAACAATAATAATAATAATAATAATAATAATAATAATAAATAAATAAATAAATAAATAAAGTGCGTTGTGTTTTACCTTGCTTCATGGTGCAACCTAAAAAGCTTAATTGTTGCATTATCAGCCCCATACTGGGACATGTGGAAATGGAAAGAGATCCAGGAATGTTTGTTTTGATACCTGGAGATGCCAAAGATATCAGTGCCAGTGAATTTGAATCAAGGGAGAACTGGCAGCTTGCTATTCTTTCAACAGCTGTGTGTGTGTGTGTGTGCGTGTGTGTGTGTGGGCGAGAAGCAGAAATCCTAAAAAGAATTGCACAAGCCTCTGCCTCTTATATATGCAACAATGTATACACACCTGGGATTTCTAAAGGTGTAGTGGCATTATAAATTAGTTTCTGAAGGTATCCTCGTATCCAGGCATTTTATTTAACTGAAATATTATTCAACTGGTTTAAACTTTTTATTTTTGTTCTTTATCGAAGTGGGTAAGATCCTTAATTTCTTGAAGTGTGAGTGAGTGCTCATCACTCGGTTAGGCTTGGGATGTTTAGCGGAAAATACATAAAACACCTAAAGATTTAAATATCACCTTGGTTTATGTCCAAAGGCTATAAGTGATATACGTGAATATATTCTGCTTGATAGCTCGACAATGAACCAAGGCCACATCGGAACAGCTCTATTCGTTGCCGTGAAGTGATCCTTCATTATCACTCGCAATAATTCATGAGCTCTGCAGGTTGGCTGTTTTAAAATGTGCAAGCATTAGGTTCAAATTGAACACATCAGTCATGTCTCAGCTAGCTGCCTCATGTCAAGTTAAATCGGAGCCCAGGGACTCAGACACGCTCACACAAACACACTCGGTAGTATCTCATAGGCACTCTTTCCATCGGCACTCACCTGGGAAGCTTAATCTTCAGGATCGAACAAGAGTGACACTCAACCTGTCGTTCTTTAGCTGTGGGAATAAAAAAAAAAAAAAAGTGAATAAAGCATGGGACTGCAGGGTAATGGGTAGTGTAGCACTCTTTAGAATAAAAGGAAAGCATGTTAACGACCACTGATGATGGGGATAAACTGTACTGTAGGCTTTTATTATACAGTACATTACTATGCATCATGGAGGAAAACTGTGCTGTAGGTAGTAACATTTTATTATAATAACATCTGTAGTAATAACTTAGAGCGAGATTTCTAGGATTGACTCAGGATTGTCAGAGTCATAGGCTCACCCATGCCCACAAGGACCAAAAGGCCAGCCCGTCCAGTTTGATCCTATAGAGAAGCCAATGTAGCACAAACCGTAGACCACCCAGTGCACCACAGTCCACTACACATGGAGCCTAGCACGTTACGGTGAGCACGAATCCACATCCACATCCACCCTTATCAGATCTTGTGGAATCATGCCCCAATGCAAGAGAGTCACAGTATGAGATGCTCCCATTATGTGTAGTGTCCACTGTATAAGCCTCTGAAGGGTTTGTATTGATCTGGGGTTGCTTAAAATGAAGTCAGCGGACAACCTGATTGTATTGAATGACCAGGTCTTGACCTGATCACGCAGACATACAGTATTGTCCGAAAATTGTTCTGGGTTCATGAGAAATTATTTTCACACACATTGGACTGGCCACCATATTGTGTGCGGAAATCAAAGCTGTTGAGTTTTTTTTTTTTTTGCTCAGACAGTTTATATTCTTTAAGCAACGATCACAGGCTTGCACAGAATCAAAATATGGTGCTTTGACTTTTTTAAATTTATGCACAACCCAGAACGAAACCCTCTGGTGACACATTACAGGGCTTAAACTTTTGCTAGCTCCAAATGTCAGAAAATGTCAACTCGGGGCGTACAGCTCACTTGAGGTTTTCTTCTTTGGAATGGATAATAGGTACTGTAGATCGTCAGTGTCAGCATGAGCTAAAAGTCACCAGTGTGTCAACAGCTACATTTATTAAACACAAAACAGAAAATAAATATGCCCAGGCTTGGGAAAAATGAAGGGCAGAAACATTTCTGCTTTTAAAAAATGAGTTCAAATCATGCACAATATTAGTGCATGATTTGTGCATGGCTAGGTTCTTAACTTACTTTCTTGCTTTCTTCATTATACTGTATGATGTGTATAGCATTCATGTTAAATTTGCTGCTGTTAAAGAAAACCAAGTAATATCTCCCGAGCAATCATTTGGCAATATCTTACATATACAGTATATACCTTGTACATTCACATACAAACACAGCAATCCGAATGTTACTCATTCACACACAAGCCCAGCCTAATATAACAATGCCAGAGTAATGGATCTTACCATCAGCCACTTCAACTCTGACTGTAGTGTTGTGCAAGAGAAGCAGAGATAAGAGGCAATCGTAGCGCTCTCTTCCACACACAAACATACACTTCATTAACATTCACACACACTTGATTGACAACTAGATCCCTACATATGCAAGACCTCTTACAGTGTAAATGTGTCTTGATGATAAGCCTCAGTCATCACTTCATTCCACTTCTGCAGTAATAGTGTAAGTGGGAGCACAGAGAGCCAGTCAGACACACACATACAGCGCACACACACACATACTTGCACACATACTGTACATAGAATTGCCTCTTATACTATTCACAGGCAGCTACAATCACTATACCAAAGTGTGTTGTTGTTTTTTTTGTTTTTTTCACTTTAATGCCTATCACACGGTTAACTTGAATGTCCGCTGATATCTCTTAAATGCCTACATGATGTTGAGATTAAATTTATTAAATTAGATTACATTAAGCTGCTATTTCACTTAGGTTCTTTCAGGAACCTTTTGAGGAAACATTAAGAATGGAGAATGAGATCATTTAGAAAGGTAACCACCAAGCAGATCTTTTCAATGTGTACAGTTGTAGTGGAGCATTATTCCAGGGCATTTGGGAATCAGCCATATTCATCCACATTCTTATGCCTAAGTCTTATAGTAGTCTCAATCACAAAACACTTCCTTATTCTAGAACAAATAGGTCACAGACTACCAGAATCCAAATAAGCTAAAATACCTATTAGAAAAGATTTAGAGTCTGGAAGATGGTACAGGCATGAGGACACCAGAACCGGAGAAGGTTCCATGCAAAATGCTTAAAGTATTCATTGAAAGACATCAAGGTGCGTAGTGGTGTAGTGGTTAGCGCTGTTGCCTTGCACCTCCAGGGTCTGGGTTCGATTTCTGTCCAGGCTCAACTCCCGTCTCTGCGGGCATGTTCTCCCCGCGCTTGGTGGGTTTCCTCCGGGTACCCTGGTTTCCTCCCACAGTCCAAAGACATGCAGATTAGGCTAATTGCCATTCCCAAATTTTCCGTAGTGTTTGAATGAGTGTGTGAGTGAGTGTACTGTACTGTATGTGTGAGTGCCCTGCGATGGATTGGCAGGGTGTATCCCGCCTCGTCCTCTAAGCCTCCTGGAATAGGCTCCAGGGCCCCCGCGACCCTGAATACAAGATAAAGCAGTATAGACGATGGGTAAGTGCAAAAGGCATTCCACTATCTTGGTGATAGGTTCAGAGCAGATTCCTGATGAATGTCTCAATTGTACCTTGTGGAATATAAGGTCAAGTCGAACTGTGTTTGTAGCTCAAGGCAATACGAGACAGAGCTTTGGTAAGTGCCTTCAGTTTGGCAAGGACATATTTGTGTTTTAGTAGTGCTATCTTAAGATGATAAGGACTGGAAACGTACCTGAGGGAACTCTCTTATATTGTAAAATTGCCACTACATAGAAGAGGCTTTGCACATTGTACAGTATCTTCTGGGACACGGTGTCAAGGCAAACTGTGATTGTGGCTCCAAGGGAACATGATAAAAAGCTAAATTTTTAGAGATGGAAGGTCAAGTGGAACAGAGGTACTGGCTCAAAGGGAACATGAACCAGGTGTGGATTTGATAAGTGTGTTCGGATATGAAAGGACTGGACTGAGGTACAGTATTCCACCTCCAGAGGAATAAAAGGACCAATTTTTGATGTTGTGACAAATGAAAAGTATTGGTTCACCCAGAGTTCCTTAGGATAGTGGGCCAAGTCGAACCATTGTTGTGGGTTGTGCTGGTCACTCAAGGGGAACATGAAACAGAGCTGGATTTGATTGGTATCGTAAGTTATGGAAGGACAGGTATGTGTTGCACTAGCTCGATCCTGAGATGACAGTGAGTGAAAAAAAGTGTGACCTCTTTCTGATGTTGCCAGTACAGACACAAGTCTTGATGCAATTCTTTCTTGCACCTTGGGGGATAGAAGGTCAAGTCAAGTCAAGTCATACTTGTCCTTCAAGGACAACATGATAGCTGATAGTTGGGTTTCTAGCCAAGAATTGGTGTTTAAAGTCTGATGTGAGTTAACGTGGAGTAGACACAGCACTGCTGTGATGTAGGTGAAATCCATTCACTCTGGATTCACATGTCCCAGGGGGTTGATAGCATAGATGGGAAGACCTGCCAGGAGCAAGTTGCAGTAATCCAATCTTTTTAGATTAGAAGGGACTGAACAAGCATCTGAGCAGCCTCTATGGAGAGAAATGGCTGAAACTTCCTGTTGTAAAGGTGCCAGTGCTGAGAATTTGTACGATTTTGACAAGGGGAATCATCTTCAGGGATAAAAAGCAGCTCAGTGTTCTTGTGATTGATGAGCTGCCATCCATGATGAGATGAAAGATAAGTAGAGGAGGTACAGTGCTGCGGGAGAAGTCTTAGGCACCATATTATCTTTAGTAACATCTTGTTATAAATGTTCATCATGTTTACATTATTATATACAAAACCAATATTTCCAAAAATAACTACATAACGTAACAAAAGAACATTCGCATGCATGTAAAGAAAGAAATATATAACATGACAGGCCACTTTTCAGATTTAAAAATAATAATAATAAAAATGAAAAATGACAAAATAATGTAATTATTGAGAATAAATTTTCACAAAGTCTGCTGCTTTGGTGTTTTTCGGTCTTTTGTCAGATGTTATTATGGTATACTACAGTAAAGTATAATTACAAGCATTTGTGTTAAAGGCTTTGAATGACCATTAATTAAATAAACATTATGTTTGTGCAAAGAGTCAATATGTATATAAGTGTTGAACCTTCTGTTTCAAGACTTCTGCAATTCGCCCTGGCTTACTGTCACTCAATTTATGAGCCACATTCTGACTGATGGCGATCCGTTCTTGCATAATCAATGCTCTTGAGGATTGACCACAAGTTCTCGATGGTGATTAAGTTCTGAGATTAAGTTTCCTGGACATGGACCCAAAATTTTGATGTTTTGTTCCCCGAGCCACTTATTTACACTTTTGCCTTAAGGCAAGGTGCTCCGTCATGCTGCAAAAGGCATTGTTTGTCACCAAACTGTTCCTGGATGGTCTGGAAAAGTTGCTCTCGGAGGATGGTTTTGTAATAATAAAATAGTATCTATTTGCATGGAGTATTCTTATAGGAATTTCTAGGAACTCAATGAAAGCAATCTGGCAGTGGTCAGTACACTGATAGAGCGAAGCAAACAGAGGCAAAGGGATCATCCAAAGTTTTAGTTATGCTTAAGTACAGTGCAAAAGTCTTTGGTAAATTAAAAAAAAAAAAAAATGGCATAAGCAAAGATGTTTCTGAATCTTCTTTAAAAAGCACTTACAGTAAGTGTAACAGCTGGGAGCTTTTACTGAGTGTGCTGGAGAATGTGCCCGAGTTCTTCTGGTATGTTTGTCACACTTGTTTCTTTTCTGTTATGTAATATGTTGATTTTTTTTTACAGGCATGCAAATATTATCTGTTATCATATTTATTTCTTAATTTTTAAGATATTTTTGGAAATTTAGAATTGTTTTGTATTTAATGATTCAGACTGGATAAACATATATAACAGTATGTTTCCTCACTTGTTTTTCGGGGAAAAGTTATTGAATGGCAAGTCAAGAGTACAGAATCAAAGAAATTCATCAGAAGGGAAAAGATTCGGGAGGATGTCCAGCTCTTTTGTAAATTTTATACAGCAACAGGCAGCCCTAACCTAACATTTTCTGGGCCCCTACAGTACCACTCAAGGGCCCTTGGATTTGTTCTTAATTTATGGCACCATTGAACTAATAGTAAAAAAAAACACTATTAACTGATCACTATACCTATGTTAAAGTTAAACATAAATTGTATAAAAATAAACATGCATTTACATTTACATTTAGGCATTTGGCAGACACTCTTATCCAGAGCGACTTACAAAAAGTGCTTTAATGTTTACATCATTGGATACATACTTACACTGGGCTAACTAGGTTAATAACTAAGTGCCATTAGTCCAACACAACTGGGAAGAGGGCTTTTTTTTTTTTTTTTTTTTTTTTGGTGGGGGGGGACGGTGGAGGTTAGTCCAAGTACTGGAGAAACAGATGCGTCTCGAGTCGTCGTTTAAAGATAGTCAAATTTAAAGATACTGTACATTCTATGAACTTTTATGCCCCTGGTTCCTATTACAGTTCCTTTATTGCGTCCTATTACTGGGTTTTTCTTTGCCACTGTCACCATTGGTTGTTGTTGGGGTATTTACATTTTTATGTAACCCCAGGTCAAAAAAAAAAAAAAGAATTATTTTGTATGTCAATAGTACTACCTGATACCATATAGCATCTCAGTGTTTGGACAAAGCAGAGCAATGCCTAAATCTGTATGAGACTGAAACTGTGTTTGTCTTTATTGTTTGGCTTTGTTGTACGAATATGTTGACATTAATGTAGGTTTTTAAACCCGCGGTGCATGCACAAAGCTCAATTTCACGCTAGGCCTTTTCATTTTTTATTTTTTATTTCTGCCATGAGCAGCTTTCTACTGTGAAGGCATGTAGAAAGAACGTGCCCGTGACATTTTTTGACTTACCACCTGCACAAAAACAAAAGCACTGTGGAAATGTTTTACTTGTCTGTCGTGCTGTGAAGCCTCTGGTATAAACCAAGCTTTAGAAACATATTGGTAACTGAAACGCACGGCCACTTCAAGAGAAATTGAGATAAATTAAAAAGAATCAACGTGATGTAGTTGGACTTGGTTTGATTTGTATGCAAAGTACATTAAAAGAAACGATGCAACTTCCTATTGTAACATAACTCTTTTGAACTTTTTCTGCAATTAGGCTTTTGGCTTAGTGGATTTTCTTATGGTTATTTGTATAAATAGAGATCCAAGATGAGAATCAAACCCTTGTACTGTAGCTAACCACGATGCCACCGTGACACCCTGCATTAATTATATATAATTCCAAAGACAGCAGGTTAGACTAATTGCCATTCACAAATCGTCAGTATTGTGTGTGTGTGTGTGAGAGAGAGAGAGAGAGAGAGTTTGCCTTGTGCTCAAAGTTTCCTGAGATAGCCTCCCAGATCCCTGCGCACTGTACAGGACAAGTGGTATAGAGAATAAATTAATGAATAGTTAATGGGGATTGGCTGATGATTAGCTGATCAAAGTTTATTCTATATACAAAAAAGCAGTGCACGATTGGTTATCTACTCTAGGTCTTCCCATTTCCAGAGATCAAAGCAAATCTGTTGTCAAAAATAATTAAAATCTAAAGTTAAAAGAAAAATGTAGCATAATAATAATAATAAGATAGTATCCATTTGCATGAAGTTTTTTTATAGGAATTTCTAGGAACTCAGTGAAAGCAGCCTGGCAGAGGTCAGTACACTGATAGAGCGAATCAAACAGAGGCAAATGGATTATCCAAAGCCAATATCACAGAACATCACAAGGGTCGTAGAAACAACAAATAATATTACACAGTATGATTGACGAGACTTTGCGAAGACGCAGAAAAGTGTACAGGTTTATCGGTGCTTTACATAAAGTACACTTTTCATTAAAGTGCGCCTCCGTGTTTCTTTGCTTCCAAGGACACAGGGAACCGACATAAGAAAGGGAAAAGACGAGCTCATATACGTATACGTTATATGTTTTGAAGTGACTTCAAAGTGAGTTTTTCAGTTTATGATGACACCTATCGATATGTACTGGTGGTATGTACCAAGTTGTAGTGTGGACTGGATATTCCGCTGTGGCGACCCCATGCCGGGAGCAGCCCAAAGACCAACAGTATGTACTGGTGGTGCCATGGTCCTGGGGGACCCCTCTGCCAAGAGCCAAGTTTTTCTCAGCTCTGTGCACACCTTATATAACTAAAAAGTGCCTTTTTTGAATAGAAGCGGGGCAAACACTACGTAAATGTGCAGGGCAGGGGATAGGGAAGCACTATACTATGTTCTGTACGGTATATACAGTACCATAATGGACCATAGTGGGCACCATAAGACTTTACGGAGTGCCAGGGTAATATGGTATGGCACTTCAGTGAATACTTCGGTGAATACCATGGTACTTATCTGTACTAAAGATCCTGCCATAGTTCAGCAGGTGTCCAATATTATATATTTGTACATACTGTACCATATGAGATATGTCACTACATACTACTGGTATGGTACATTATATTGGTATACATGTATGTGCTATAATAGCAAATAAGTACCATGGAACTGTCATGGAACTTGGTACCTATTCCAAGCAAACTTTCTTCTGGCCGTTATTATTGCACATACAGTACGCTGTACAGCTCTAGTTCAATTTGTTGTACTCCTCACCTGACTTTGCACTCCTAATCCAGAAGTATTACTTGACTGTTATGCATATGTGTTACTCAACCATTAAAAAAAAAAAAAAAGATCACTTGTACTCAACCTTAATCCATTCAAATCCAATTTCCATGAAAAGGGCAGTTTTTTTATTCAATTATTATTTGTTTGTTTCCTCGTGTCTCCACCACTCAGTACGCCTTCTCAGGACTCTCAGTGGGGTTCATTAATCTTCTTTATTTATGACACTTGAACAGGTGTCCTCTTCTTTCTGAAGCTGTTGAGATGACTGTCCTCCTTTTTTCCTGTCGCACACAGCTATCCTAGCTCTTTTACTTTTCCTCTCTCCTGTTGCCTTACTTATATATTTTTTTTCTCCCTGTCACTTGTTCTCTCTAGCATTCATTTTCTCTTCCCTCCTCTCTCTCTTCTCCTTCTGTCTTCTCTTTATCTCTCCTACTTTTTCTCTTGGTCGCCATCTGTCTTGGTGTCTGTCCTCTTAATCTCTCTCCCAGTTTTAGCTAAACATAATAAGCAAGAGTGCAGTAAATCTTATTACGTACTAACATTTAAAAAAAAAAGGAATTGATTCATTTGTTTTTGTCTTTACTGTCCTGTTCAGGCATTGATTTTTTTTTCTTGTCCACTTTTGTTCTTTCCCTTTTATTTATATCAGGTGGGCTCTTTCTTCATGATTAATCTGTGTCTGGTGGTCATAGCCACTCAGTTCTCAGAGACAAAACAGCGTGAACACCAGCTGA